>NC_068358.1:47913876-48161376 GCF_020536995.1 Dreissena polymorpha | reverse complement strand
TGCATATGTTATAACTCATCAAGAAGACAAGACCAACTTTGCAACATTTATGAGGACAAATTCTTTCAAAATAGTTAATAAACCGATGATAACTGTCAATTTATTTATTCATAGAAAGGGAGATGAAATATTCGAAAATGTAATTTTATTAATTATTCATGAAAAGTTTGACTGTGACAGAAGGTCATGAACTATGTGTGGTTTCTAACCTCTTTAGGAAAGATGACTGCTAAATCAACTGATCATTAATTGATGTAAATCATGCCTTATGGAAGCATACATGTTAATATTTTTACTTTGATATTCTATATGAAACATCGGACAATCCGTGTTGAACAGACAATAGCATTAATTAAGGCACAAAACCCAAACCACCATACTAATCAAACATTATTCGGTTCAGTTATAAGTGCATATGAAATATAACGTTAAAATAATTAAAAAAGGAATTTTTTTCCATGCGTGTTATTAATCGGTGATTAAACCAATCTTCTTGCTGGGTCATTAACCCCTTACTAATACGCATACTCGATTGAAATGCTCACATTCATAAATGAATTAAATAAATATAGACTTATCGTATTTGTATTTTTAGCCAGACTTACCATATGTATTTTGTTTATTCGAAATCTGAAATCACTCCCGAAAACGTGTGTCTTGAGACCGTGAATGGCTGTCACATGAACATGGTATTTAATCAAAACATTCGAGAGACCTTCTGGTAACTATATGGTGACAATTAGGAAAAACGCTGCCAGTTCGGGAAATACTTGATCGTGAACTTCTAGCAATTCTAACAATAGTATGTTTCATATTGCATATTTTGCGAAGTAGCACTCGATTAAAATACGATCACCCTTGTGATTGTCTAGCATTTGATCCGACGCTTATATATTTGATCACTTTAATGTTTTCGTTTTAAGATATCATGTATATTTTTTAATCTACAGCAAATAAACGCTTATCTAGAAGGATGTTCATACCCATTCGCAAAGTTTCAACAAATGTTATTTGATCATTCACAATTTTGCAAAATGAATATATTTATGTATATAAAATGTTGTGCTTGCTAAATATTCAATCACAAAATTATGAGATTGCATGCTAGACCTGGTTTTCCAAATGAACCCCGCATATACATAATATCAAGGAAATTTACTAGACATTGTATGATGTATTCTGTCTAGAATTCGCATACAATATCTGCATTTATAAATCATAATATCCATGGGGGAATGGGACAGTATTGATTTACAGTATTTTTGCATATAAATAAAGTTCTACGAGCAAACACTACTGGTAATTGCATGCGACGGACCAGTCATGTCTATTGTTGTATGTCGTTAAAATGTGATTTACGGCGCGTTCACTAAATGTGTTTTATGCACCAGTCCCAGTGTAGCCATTAGTGGGTCGTGTGGCGTCAATAATTTACAGGCTTCATTTTATTGGGTTAAATAGAAGGGCAATATGAGCTGCGGGAATACGATTTCGTATGCGTAGACGCGGATCTAAAGTTAGGAATTCATTGGAAGTAAACATGAAGTTGTATAAACTTCAAACAAACAAAAAATCGGTTTATATTAAGGCCGATATATAAAACCTTATTAACAATATGTTTGACGGCATGACGTAATATATAATTCAAGGATTAACTTAATTATTACAAAGCGATATTATTCAATTGTAAAGAAAAAAGCACGTAACAATAAAACACTACAAAGGCAAAGATGCAAACGTTTTCACAAATTATTCAGACACAAATCATTAACATGAGAAAGTTTATGTAGAGCGCATGTGCATTCCAAGTTCCCAGAGCAATGTAGATATCTTTATTAAAATGAAAGGTACTTCGTGTTTGTAGCTTTCTGTCAGCCAAGAAATGATTTATCTTGTGGGCAATATTATACATATGTACAATCAATAAACAAAAACAAAAACACAAACGTTCGCTGTTGTATGGCGTTAACACAATATGAGTCAGTATGCCAATTTAAAAACATCACACAACGAACAAAAAGCTCAACATCAGAATGAGTAACAAATCTGATTTGTTGATAATTTCATTAACCCACAGGGTTGAAGAAAAGATGGTAAAACTCCTGCAAATTAATCATAAGTATGTTTATCCATGTATTTGTAGAAACTAAATGTTGTGTATAAATTGCAATGATATTTTTAAATCGTCATCAATATAGCCAGTGCAACCATCATTGTAGAGAGACCATTACAAAGTTGTTTGTTTCACTTACATCTTAAAAAGTCGATGTATAGATCGGCCTAACCGTTTTCCGTAAACTATATTTTATATTTTATTAGACACAAATCATTTCCCGCTTGTATAAGGACCCCAACCACAGAAATCGTGCAAATTTCATCACAACATAATCCTCGTCATGCGAAAATGGATATTATGCCATTTGTTGCCAGCGTAGCATCATACAAGCCTGTGCTAATGTCTACACATATGCAGGGCACAGCTACTGCTATTAAAAGCAATCGATAAGAAACGTAAAATGTTCCGTTCTTAGCGGACCCTAGTTAACGTAAATTATCAGCTATCATTAAACATGCACGAATAAAATTTCTATTTATGGAAACGTTAATATGATTTTCAAACTATCAGTGGTCATGGGCCCATAAACACAAACTTGTTGGTTTCGCTGGTTGCATTAAACTGTTACATTCTTAGATTGGACCGCCTAACTGTGCATATGTGTCGCTAAAGATGGAGTAATATAAACAAGTTTAATTTTACAACTGTATTTGTTACTAAACTCAATAATTATTTTAACGTATATTTTACTAGAGCTTATGCAATATAAATAGTGTCATTGTTATGCGATAAATATATTATCTCTCTATATGTCTATTCTATACGGATTTCAATATATTGTATAGACGAGGACAATGATTCATTGTGATGAATGATTCGTGAAATGTTTTTAATCAAACAATGTATCTCCAATTGTGATTGTTATATCATATACTCGTATTTCTGAACGCCATAGTGCGGCTGTTAAATAATACAATACAACTGAAACATTAAATAGTAATGGCAGCTGTTTCCATACAAGTAATTAATACATTGAACGCAACTCGTTAAAAGCCCATTAGCTAATTGTTCTGTACTTGATAATATTTCTAAACATTACTAGTACTACTACAACTACTACTACTACTACTACTACTACTACTACTACTACTACTACTACTACTACTACTACTACTACTACTACTACTACATTACTACTTCTACTACTACTACTACTACTACTACTACTACTACTACTACTACTACTACTACTACTACTACTACTACTACTACTACTACTACTACTACTACTACTACTTCTACTACTACTACTACTACAACTACTACTACTACTACTACTACTACTACTACTACTACTACTACTACTACCTACTACTACTACTACTACCAATAATAATAATAATAATAATAATAATAATAATAATAATAATAATAATAATAATGATAATAATAATAATATTTATTATTATTATTATTATTATTATTTTATTTCTTTATTATTGTTTATTATAATAATAATAATGATAATAACTAGAAATGACGCGGCAGAGACCGACGCGTATCCACACGCCGCATGTTTGACACAGGGAAGCCCCAGGGTTGGTAATGGGGCCATGCATAGTTGAGATTGACCGTATTGTCATAAGAGAAGTTCAGTATCCATTAGAAGTAAATCGGTTGTAGAAATGAAGAAGTTATAGTAACAGGCAATTTTGGGTGGGTGTGGCCTATGTGGGCGGGGCGCCCCAGGGTTGATGATGGGGCCATGCAAAGTTTAGATTGACCGTATTGTGATAAGAGAAGTTCAGTATCAATTAAAAGTGAATCGGTGTAGAAATGAAGAAATTATAGTAAAAGGCAATTTTGGGTGGGTGTGGTCTATGTGGGCGGGGCGCACAGGATTGGTAATGGAGCCATGCATAGTTGAGATTGACCGTATGGTCATAAGAGAAGTTCAGTATCAATTAGAAGTGGATTGGTGTAGAAAATCTCTGACCCGGCCCCAACCCAACCCCAATAACTTTTGGCCCAAGGGTCAAATCAAAATTCCAAATAGTGCAGGGTCGCACATTTGCTCATAGCTAACATATGTGTAAGGTTCAAGGTTCTTGTGCTTATAGTGTAGGAGCAGATGGTGGCCAGGACGGACGGAAGACGGAGATAACCACAATATCCCCACTTTTTCTCCGAAATAGTGGGGATAATAATAATAATACAGCTGCTGCTGCTTCTTCTAGTTGTAGTAGACAAAACAATGTTAAATTTGTTCTACAATACTACTACAGGACAAAGATGTTTTTATTGCGTGTCTCCTAGGACTCTTGCTCCTAGCTTTTACCGATGGGCACCATGACCGAGTATTTATAAGATTAACTCTGTCATTATCAATATCTTTACCGTTTATTATGCGGTTATATACCAACCCATATTTCCTTAGGTGAAAGTGACATTTATAGTTCAGTAAACTCTTAAATGATGCAATAATTATTGTGTTAAACCAAATTGTTATGAACACTGAAAGCAATAAACTCAGACGTAAATAAGTATTGTTTTATTGCTTTACCAGTCTAATTTGTGTATACTTACTTATGCTGATCACTATATTATATACATACTTCTCACTTTCAAACCTGTTATTGCAAAATTAAAAGTACTTGAATGCTCAAACATGTTTGGTAAAAATAAACTGTTGTTTGTTTCTGAAAATACATATAATATTCTGATTATAACATGCCATCATTCCAATCGCTTTTGTTAAGTCCTAGAATGTATGCATATAAAATGTATTGAAATTAGTTTCAATTGCTAGTAGTAGTAGTAGTAGTAGAAGTAGTAGTAGTAGTAGTAGTAGTAGTAGTAGAAGTAGTAGTAGTAGTAGTAGTAGTAGTAGTAGTAGTAGTAGTAGTAGTAGTAGTAGTAGTAGTAGTAGTAGTAGTAGTAGTAGTAGTAGTAGTAGTAGTAGTAGTAGTAGTAGTAGAAGTAGTAGTAGTAGTAGTAGTAGTAGTAGTAGAAGTAGTAGTGGTAGTAGTAGTAGTAGTAGTAGTAGTAGTAGTAGTAGTAGTAGTAGTAGTAGTAGTAGTAGTAGTAGTAGTAGTAGTAGTAGTAGTAGTAATTGTAGTAGTAGTAGTAGTAGTAGTAGAAGAACTTATAATGTAGTAGCAGTAGCAGTAGCAGTAGTAGAAGTAATAGTAGTATTCGTATCATATAGATTTTAATTCGTCGACAAAAAACGATAAAACCTTAAGCATAACTTTTCATTTCAATTGATATAAAAATCTATTTAAATAAGCTCAGATTGCGTCAAAATAGTGTGTGTGTTTCTTGTGTTTGCTTTCTTAAATACAAAATGCCAAACACGTTTCACGATTCGGCAATCTGCTAGTAAGCCTTATATCAGGTACGTGTGAGTGGTTATGTAAATATCAATACTCACTTATAGTGGCATTTCAAAACATATCATTTATTTTTGTAAAGTACACCTCTTATATTATAATTTATTTTATACAATACTTAAATTCGCCATATTGCGCAGTAAATATCAAACTGAAGCAGCTGCTATCGATTTGAATAACAGTTTGTGCTTTCTGGTTTCAACGGCGGTATGAGAAACGTCCCGAAGCAGACAACAAACATAAGATCACTGGATGTTCATTCTTGACCGACGTCTGCGGTAATGCGGTATTGAATGCCAGAAAATGCTGAGAAGTAATTATGACAAGAAATATCGATAGCATCAGACATGCTATTCAAAAGTCAACAAAGATAGTGTCCAGATGTCGGGCAAATACACATTGTCATTATGTGTCTCTATAGAGCTAAAGAAGTTCGCAAATCGATAGGAAAAATATCACCCTACGAATAAAATGTATTAGAATAGATGCTTCTAGTTGTATAAGTGCTTTCTGACAACCTACCGGTCACGCAACGTGTTAAATACATTCCGTGGTATAGGCTTTACAGTTCTCACATGTAACATCTTACAATTGGTTATAATGAGAAATTAATGGCCACCATCATTATCTTTTGCGTGTGGGAGCTTCTTTTGAAAATGCCGTCTTCTTACCAACGTATAACATACTTTAAATTGATAGCTGATTTTACGCAAATACGTCTCTACAACATACAATTCAAATACTTGGCGATATAAAACATCCAAATTTGCGTCTGAGGAATAACATATTTATACATATGTATTCATATAATGGAAATCAAATTATTCAATACTGTAAATGTGTGGTTATTTATGATTTTTGAGGATTTGTATTTGGATTTTACGCTTTCTTATTGGCGGCATGTGTGTTGTTGATTTTTATCAAACGTTAACCTGCATTAATCAAATACATTTCATTGATCGAATAAAGCAGACCATATCAATGTAATTCAAAGATCGATATCATAAAACGTATATAAGGTATTCGACATATCTCTTTAAACAATAGTAAAGTAGGATGTTTTTGTATGGACTTCTTGTTCGATCATTTTATTTTCTAATTAAATACATAAGCGCGTACGGTCGCACGTCTTGTTCGTCCTGATCTGCATTTATCCTATTGAGTTTTACCATATCATACTTTTTCTTGTATTACAAACATGTGCAATTTGTTACACAATATGGAGTCTTTTTACAGCTGTCACCGAGTTATCATGCGTAAATAAGATACGTCTGTGTACATTAACGTTATCAATATGATGGCTTGTATATACATGTATACAACACTTGGTCTGACTTCGCTTTATGAACTCTGCAATCTAAAACCGTTGTTATTCCGGTGTATAAACGATTTGTACGTCGAAAGCATATAGCATGTTTTGAAACAAGGGACATGTGTTACATGGAATAAATTTGTTCGCCTATATATTAAGTGGCAGAACAAAATGACTTTTAAATACGTTTATACGTACTAGGCTTCTCAGTTAATCTGGGTCAACAGTTGTCATTTGAATAAATAACAACTACAATCATATGAAAACTTACTCCCGTTATCATTATAGCATTATGACTCAAATATAAATTATATAAAATAAACATTCATAAGTGCACTTAAATGATAAGATGCGGGGGCTTAATAATTATGAAAAAATACAATTTAGAATTATAGTTTAAAATCTCTAACGTTACAGTAAATTTATAAATGTAAAAAATGTCAAAAATAAACATGCATACCTTTCTTGAATTAATTATTATGTATGGTCGCATGTAGTACAGGCGTATTTCCGGGTACGCTTTCATATATTCTATGCATTATTTTTATAAGTTGTCTACGGATTCCTCTGAGAAATGTGTGCAATATCGTCATCCGATTTGTTCGAGTAAAAAAAGTATTGAAAAAGAAAAGCAGTTCATGTATTTCAACTAAGCTAAAGCAATAATGATTATTTACGAAATATACTTTTTTATATATAATCATAACTATACACGTAAGTAGACACAAACGGGAAATACAAAGGAAACTATGGTTGACATACCAGTCTCCTAACATAAAGAAAACAAATTAATATTGTCGACTGTTTGCCTCACATAACGTATTACAAAGTGATGATTTGTCAATGTAAAATGAAGAAACAAATTAGATTCATAATGCTATCTTAATGGCTAGTTATACAGAAGGAAATATAGATCTGTCTGTCAATTAATTATTTCCATACTCCTTCACATAAGTGCACGTGTTGCTTATTGTACTTTTGTTGACACCTTGACTTGGAAGGAATAGAACTATTTTGTCTGTTTCAAAGACGTCTTAATAAAAGCACTTTCCAAACTTTCAAATATATGAGCCTTGTTCTGAGAAAACTGGGCGTAATGAATGTGCGTAAAGTGTCATCCCAGATTAGCCTGTGCAGTTCGCACAGGCTAATCAGGGACGACACTTTCCGCCTAACTTGATTTTCGATAAGGAAGGACTTCCTTGAGACTAACAATACCATAAAAACGGAAAGTGTCGTCCCTGATTTGCCTCTGCGGACTGCACAGGCTAATTTGGGACGACACTTTACGCTCATGCATTAAGCCCAGTTTTGTCAGAACGCGACTCATATATATATATCTGATACTGGGATTTCGATCCAAATGGCTGCACGTCAAGGTTGAAACTTGACAGACTGTAAAGCCCGACATGTTAAAAATGAACAACATGTTTTAAAGTAGAACATATCAAAATTACAACATTCAAGAACTTGAAAAAGCAGATGAGAGAGCCGCCGTAAACTGACAACGTTCTGAGTCGCGTCATAAGAAAATGGGTCGAAAGCCATATTCTTCCAGCGTAGCTTAAATGGGCTTTTTCACGTTTTGGTAAATTGACAAAATTAAAAAAAAAGTTGTTTCAAATTCGCAAAGTTTCGTTTTAGTTATGATATTTGTGAGGAAACAGTAATACTGAACATTAACCATGCTCTTAAATATCAATTGTATGCATCTTTTGACGATTTAAAATCCTGAAAACTATAAAGCGTTGCAACACGAAACGATTGAATAATTTGGAGAGTTGTGTTGTTGTCGTTATATTTTGTGAAACTACGAGGATTGCTTATATAAATTATAAAATACATCACTTATTGCACGAGCACGGATAGCCGATTGGTCTAACTGGTAGACTTTTACTCCAGGACTCCGGGGTCAGTGGTTCGTGCCCAGTTGAGGTTACTTTTTTCCTTTTTTAAATTGTATTCTTGTTTGCTTTTTAATGGAGCTTTATAGATCTAATGTTTAAATTTATCAATATAAAGCATTTAATGACACACTTTAATAAAGGCTAAAATCTGTGAAAAGCCCCTTTAAGCCCAGCGTGCAAATCCGCGCAGTATGGCATTTGATATGAGAACCATATACGCAGGATTCGACTCCTAAACCAATATGTAAAGACATTTTTCACTTGTCTTCTTGTAGTGAAAAGTAATCTGTCTATGTTGTACGCAAATGAATTAACACCTAAGAGCTTTATATCTATATGAGAACTAAATCTCAATGATCAAAAAATGGGATATTAATGTTATTAACTTATAATTATGTTTTGCGTATTGAATAATCGAAGTGTTCCTTTTAATGAGCGCAGTGGGCAGATTGAAAATCTTAGATCATTTTAATTGCAAATTTCTGACTTGATTTACGCACCAAATTGGTTTGTACTAATTCATACATGTAATCATAGTAGCACTATACTTTGTGTTGCGCATTGATTTGGAAGCAATCTTTGAAAAACTGGACCAAATTGAAAATTTTATCCTGATTTCAACACATTTTTGCATTGCACAAATTCGGAAGTGTAATTATTAAACACTTAAGTTGTTTGGCGCATTCAGTGGAAGTAATATTTACAAAAATATCATATATAACATTTCACCATGCTTGTTGCAAAAGAGAGCTATATTTGGATGAGGTACCTTTTTATGCAAATGTTATGTAATTCAACAAATTACAATTATTATTCCAGAAGCTATTCAAAAATTACAAGTGTAGTGAGTAACTAGATCTATTCTGATAATGCATAAAATACATGTTTCTAAGTACATGTATCGAAAATCATTAAGATTATTGAAAACGCACTATACAATTTCTCAAAACATACATATAGAATTTCCTGAATGTTTTTGCAATAAATTAACGAAAATTTAACTGAAAGTGCATGATCAACACCACGACGTTTCATTGAGAGTACTATATATACATATGAGTCGTGTTCTGAGAAAACTGGGCATAATGCATGTGTATAAAGGGTCGTCCCAGATTATCCTGTGCAGTCCGCATAGGCTAATCAGGGACGACACTTCCGCCTAAACATGATTTTCGGTAAGGAGAGACTCTCTTGAAACTAAAAATACCATAAAAGCGGAAAGTGTCGTCCCTGATTAGCCTGTGCAGACTGCACATGCTAATCTGGGACGACACTTTACGCATATGCATTTTGACCAGTTTTTCAGAACACGACACATGTGGAATATACAGTCCAAACCTAGATCAATTAACATGAGTTGAAACAAACGTTAGAATACAGAATCTTCCAGGATAGTTCTCTTCTTAGTCTAGACATCGACCAGTGTAACCGAAAGACGGCGATTTAAACGGCTTATGTTGAATATTCCCTTGGGCTATCCTCGCAGTAGTATTTTTACTGATATTTACCGGTTATAGAATACCATGCCAAGTAATACCAGTTATTCAATATTTGGTCAGACATTTGGACAGACGAACCTAAGTTTTATTTACATAAGGGTATGTGTAGAAAACAGCAATGTCATGTGGGTTGCACTATTGAAATGTTTGTTTTCTGGGAAGGATAGAACAAGGTCGATGATTCCATAAATACACAAGATGATGCGTCCACCGTTAATACATTTAGTTGATATTATTTTAGACCAAACGGAACTTTTTTAATTTAGCATTCTAATGTCGCATGATAACTTAGTATGTACTTAATACTAGTTTCTTTCTACTACAAAATATTTTTATCACACAATTCAAACGAAAGGCAGATTTTGTTATCAACACCAAACCGAGAAGGTTATGATCGCTATTCACCTGTATTATAAAAGCAATTCTGACATAGAAATAAAAATCGGTTATCGTCAAAGTTGATAGGTGTAAGGCTTTCACTATTAGTGACACATAACTGTCAGATCTACTTAACCATGGCCGGGCTTCGGTTAAATGCAGACTCTTGTAATCCACGCCTCCAAACAATGTATACTTTTAGTAGCATTATATAGTAATATGAAAGAATTTAATATATATATTTAATATATATTTGGGTAGACGAATCTGAAGTGTTATTGGCAGTCCAATGAATAAATAAAACACAATTGGAAATGGCTGTTCGAAGTTAACATTTCAAAAAACAAAAAAACAGACATACGATGCAGGCTTTTAAGTTCTTTCTGCGTTCTTTATCCGTTCCTCATTAAAATCAACTATTTTTATATGCGTTTAAGCGAATTTATTGCGTGTCTAGTATATGAAAAATAAATTTGTTTGCATTACGAACAGTTACTATTTAGCCAAAAGCACTTTTCATCAACTCCGTCGTGTATAAATTATACTAGACATTGAGGAAACGTTTAAAAATGACTATTCGTGGCAACACAACAATCGTTTATAACAAAGATCACTTCGTGCAGAACTTCCATATGATAAATCTTGATGTCTAGACTTATTCAATCTATATTTAACCTAAACGACACCGAAATACGTTGATCTGAACTGCTTCTATTAAATACGCACGAGGGCATACCACGTTGCAGCATTTATTCAACTGATATGTACTAGTGTTGTCATAAAAGCTCAATATAAGACAATTTATTCTATATTTGGGCAGAACAAACACCAGTTGTATTGACAGGCCCATATTTATAGAAAAACCAATCTTGCGTCACTACAGATATTCAAATACACAACAGTTTGGGAACGGCAGGATAACGTCAATGGTTCAAGAAATAAAAAAAACGAAAATGTTATGTGTGTATTTACATGTTTTATCTCACTTGTTACCCAAAGGGACTTAAAGTTTATGCATGCGTCGAATTGTATTTCGAAATTTATTTTTTTATCACACATTTCACATGTTACAATTGCCGATGTGTGTTTCATAACCCAAAGAGAAAATTAATTCAGTAACGTGAAGTGTAAAATAAACTTTAGTTGACATAATTGACAATTTGATAATTAAAGGTTACAAAGGTAGAATATTTTCGAATAGTCAGGCAGCTTTGTCCAGACGTATCAGGTCTAGCGCAGGAAAAAAGGAAAGACAGAACACTTAACGGCTTCTACTAAATACGCACTTAGGTTATTGGCGCTGCACCATTACTCTAACGGATGTATACTTGTAATGGCACAATAGATCAAAATAAGACATTTTTTCTATATTTGGAAAAAGGAATCTTCAGTTTTATTGACAATCACATATTTATAGAAAAAGCAATCAAACGTCGCGATGAATAATCAAACACGCAACACGTTGGGAATGACAGACAAACGTCAAGTAATCCAAAAATATCCTATGCGAAATTGTGAGTTGTTAATAAGTACAGTGCAATTCGTATTGCTGACGACAGGGATTTGTCTTATTTCTATGCAAAAAGTGATGACGCTTGTTTCACTAATAATTTGAAAATAAAAATAATATAGCATTCTCCAAAAGTGAGAAAATCATACATGTGTGTAATTTTAAATCAATAACCCAATTATGCTTATATATGTTACATAATCTTATTATAAACGACATTCACGTCTATGTATGTATGATTTTTTAACGACAAAATTTTGTATATTCAGCATAGATTCTTCAAAAAGCTGTCTTTTTGGTCATTATACAATAGTATTTGGGTATTTGGGTGACAGTTTTGCATCATAACGGATTGTTTAAAGTAAAAAATTATTTTATATGTCCGAAAGACTTTTTTGTAGTTTTCAAAATAGTTAAAATTAACACTATTGTTGGAGTTCTACACTTTATATTATGTTAAGGATACTATGTATGGGTAATCATCAGAGAACGATAAGAATTCAATGAACCACGCTGTACGTGCGATTTTTCAGCTAGACGAAGTATATTGAACCGTATTTTCAGGGTCAAAAGAAAAGGCTTAAATTGGTATCCGTAGTAAAATAAATATTTATATTCAAATATGTTACATTAAGTAAAGTTTATTCCCATTTAAGATATTATAGGTTCCAACTGTTCTACAAAAACAACGCTTACGCGCAAACGGCGCTGTACAAAACACTATTCTTGAATTTTAAAAATCGAAATGCTGTTATGTTTGTGAGAATTAGTATTGAGAGTATCGATTATTTAATACATGTGAGTCGGTGCAAATGTATTGTAATGTATAGAGTCTTTCATTTATACAATATATAACACGTGATACAGATGCAGCTTAAATGTTCTGTACTTTACACATAATTACAAAACGAGATATGTCTCTTTTGTAGCAAATTTCGTCTTTATATATTACGATTGACAAACACAATATTGGTGCAGTGTCATACATTTTACGTATAATTATGTGATGAAATTTGTTTAACCATAACAACCATAAAATTTTACAATAATTATTGTAGCTTATGTCTACCAAAATTGTACGATGTATACTTTCATGACGTTAGTTATAATATGATAAAAATATTTTGATTTTACACAAGACCATGTTGTTAATAAAAAACTTCTTAAAATGATGAGGTTTGAAAATTCTGGAACATATTCGTTAGTGAACGTTCGCGCCTAATTTATAGTTTTTCTCGATTTACACCAACGGCGTCAGGCAATTGCGTGAATATAAACTTCACGATTTATGAATAAACAGTCATTATAATTTGACCGACTTGATGCGGCGTTTTTGTATATTGACCCGTAAAATGTAAAGTACTTTTTAAAAGAATCTTCGTCTGATTTTTAAGCACAAGTATATATAAGTAATCATATCCACGGTCATGAAGGTCATATAACTTTAAATCAAGCGAACGATTCTTCACGTTCAGAATTTTGAACAATTTTTACGACCTCTATTATACTTTGTCCCTTCAATAATAAAAATAACATGCAATGCGTTGCCCTACCTTGAAAGTCCTTGCGGGCCGCACTGATGCAGGACACGATGTTGGATATGTGACCCAGCACGGTTGCGAACAAAAGTAATCCGAACACCATTTCAAATATTGTAAACACGTAATCACCGTTCGTTTTGGGTCTCGGTAAATTCCCAACGGTTGTAAGGGTAAGAGTGCTCCAGTAGAGGGCGTGCAGGTATTGCCTCATGACGTCACCGTTGTCTTTCGGAAATTCCCACGTTGTCGAAGATTTACCCAACCTGTTCGCGATAATGTAGTACAGACAGGCGTTCCAGTGAAACAGTGCCAGAAGGTAATGCATGAGTGTGGTCGTCCGTATAACATTTGGGTAATTTGTGTGCCGCTCGGTACGATCTAGGAACATCCAAAACCGGTAGACTTTGACTAATCTTGAACAACGTAAAATTGAGCAAAATCCTATAGACAAATATAAGAAATCTAATGGCAATAAACATAGACAATCAACATAGAAATTGGTTGTATTCATGTAATGTAAACGCAATTTAGTGGCGTCTGTCTGTAAAACACCGTCTTCGAGGTATCCCGTGCGGAAATGAAAAGCGATATCAAGAATGTATATGAAGTCAGCCAAATAGTCAAGCGTGAACCATATGGAAATATTGTGTGAGCTTATTTCCTGGAACGCAAAACGGTAGATTATCACCCAGAAATTGTATATGAATGCGATACTGACGACCGAAGACCACCAGTAGCTAAGGCGACCGGAAGGGTCGAATACAAACGTCCAGTTACAGCCATCGGACTCGGAGACGGTTGGGGCGTTATCAAACCGGGTATCAGAACGGATGCTCTTCTTCCCAAACCTCGTGGCGATATCTTTTCGGCGCTGTTTACGTACCTCCTTAGACGCGACGGTTTCGTTTGAGCGAACCTTTTTCATAAGATTAAAATGGTCGTCCCGAGAAGGCTTCCTTGAGGTCCGGACACGTACCAGTTCAAAGATGCTCTGTCGGGAGGTCGTTCGAGATCTGTATGACTTTGGGTCAGTGTATCGGTTTGAGTTTATGGGAGACGACAGCGTCGTCCGCGAACTTAAACGCTCGCCTATCAGTTTAGTTTTGTCGTTTGGTGAGGAGGCGACGCTTAGGACTGAACCGGGAAGCGTTTTGGGTCCATTAAGCTCCGTGTCCGTCTTCTCGCTTTGAACATCCGGATTCTCATGACACTCTTTTTCAATGCCCTCCTCGTCTGAGTGACTCTCGTCACTTGCGCTACCATGGCCTTCTTCCGGCTTCTCGTCGATTACGGAAATTTCATCAATATCTTCATCAGTGTTATCACCGTTAACATCGCTCGGTCGGTACTCAATGGAGTCCGACTCAGCGATGCGGTTGTCGCACGGGGTGTACCTGACTGAGAGACCCGAATCAGTAACCCGCGCTTTTCCCACACTACTGGACATGGTACTGCATCGTTAAAGTCGGCTTATCCAGTGGCGTTCAACCGAAACACGTTGTAGTTTATTGGGTTTGTATTAGTTAGTTTCGATATTGACAATAAAACGACACTTACGCACATTATTCAATGTAAACACAAACCATAACCAACTTATGAAAGTATCATCTACGGAAAAATCATACCCCATCCATTTTTACACGGTACGAAATCCAGTTACGTTTTGAGAGGATTCCTTTTTGGTGGACCAATTATTATGCACATAACTTTATGATATATATATAAATATCCGCGGCTGTACTTGGAAAACGCGAATAATTACCAGACGGTATGGTCCTCTACTTGTGTAACTCTTGACTGCTTTAATCCACCCACTCCGTCACCATTATCACATCGACTGTCAACGCTCACCAGCTTGCTCTGACCAGCTGTTGCTCGGATGATGTCTCCAAGTGGTATTTACACGCCGTCGTAGGGCATCAATAATATTATTTACAATCACATCCCGGCAGTGAGTAGTTCTGGTGTAGTTGTATCTCCGATTGCTGTAGCGTTATCTGGTTTTTAACAGCACATATGCCGGCACGTACAGACATTAACAACTAGATATTTAATATCTTAAATAACGAGGACATCGATTGGCTTAAGTTTAAAAGCTATAATTGTAACTATCAATCGCAAAGCTTCTGCCATGTTACATTCATTTGCTTTCAAAAGGATTTTATAATATCTCCACTACAAGCGCGTTTCAAAATGAATATATGTGTAGTTTTCTCAATTTGTTACAAACATCTTAACACTCAGCCTCCCACATTCTTCCATTCCAATTAAGCATGTTCTTTTCACGGCAAAGCACCAATTATGGGTGACGAATCAATGATTATGAAGTACGCGTGCGAATATATTTTTTTTTTAATTAATCCGTAAGTCCTTAGTTTTCTTTACCAGGATCCTTTTAGAACACACGCACATTTAACAATGCCCGTAACGGCAGTCAACTCTAAAAAGCACCACGCGAATGTTTTTAAAGTCCAATATTTTTTATCGCGTTGCCGGCTGTATTATCGTCTGACACGGAAAAACATTTTGTAGCAGCCATTTTAAGAGAAAAATATTTTGTTAGGTTCATTTTTTCAGACTATGGCCTACGCATGCAGTTGTAAGCCTCTGTCATTTAAAATTGTGTGTACATGTTCATGTTTATAGCTCAAACCTGCAACTCGAAACATTTCTACGAACATGCCTATTGAAATTCATGGTTATTTAATCGTCCGTGTGTTAATTATAGAGTTCAGTTAATACCCATATTTCCACATAAAATTAAAAACACAAAATAAGTTCACGCACTTGAATTTGGTTGGTAAATATTTAAAGAGCATTTTTGCGACAATTGTGTGAACCACACAGCCTGTAATAAGCGCTTTCGAAGAACGTTAGTCTATCTGACAAGACGTTGCGTTAAATTCGGAACAACTAAAGCCAAATATTGGGTTTGTAACGGACAGTTATTAAGGATTGGAGATCGCAACTTGTAGCCAAAAACAGAGGCGTCATCGATTTTTTCCTATTAATGACAAATCGTACAGCCTTTGTCTGTAAATACAGGGGCGAGTGCATGCTGATATTGGCATTTCTGATTTCGAATATTTGTACTTGGCAGGTTGCTTATTCGGTTTGCCTTCAGGTTATGTCGGTACAGCAAAATTCAGCCACATTAATTGAATGAACCGTTTAATCTACATTTTCAATTTACTAAATGCACTAAAGTAGCAAATACTTTTATATTTCAATAAGAACAAATACTTTTAATTTCAGTGACGATTTGAACAGATAATTTGCTAATAATATCTAAGTCAATGAACAGATAAGTTTTTATTAGGGATGGCAAAATTATTCGAATATTCGATTGAATGGTCAGCATTCGAATAATAAAAATAATATTCGCATTTTTTTTTCAAACGTAGTTTCACCAATATTTAATGACCTGCGAACCGCTTACTAAAAAGCAACCGAAATCACCCGGGAGTAACATGTTTGACGTGACGTTCTTCGTGTCAAACTGATAACGCGGCCCGTATCAGTGTTGATTGCGCAATGCAATATACACGCTCTAAGAAAGGCCCCGACTGTTGTTTGCCAATGGGGTGCCAATTAACGGTTTCAATTGACTGGCGAATAATAATTAAGTTTTGTTTTTTGAACAGAACAGAACAACTCTTTATTTTCACCCAAGTATACAAGGTATACAATAAGGGCAACATGAAAAAAAAACAGGTTTTAACAATATTATCCGGTTCAAGTTGATCAGTTATAGCATGCATAATGTAAACATATAATACAATACTATAATACACGATAAAAAGGGAAACTATTAAATGGAGTGTTCAACACATACTATAGTTCGTTGGGAGGGGGGGGAGTGGACATGTCTTTACATGTATATATACAATAGTTATATATCGAGATGATGAATCAGGCAGGCAATGATGAAAACAGAAAATGGGAAGTCTTTTTTAAGTATTGGGCTTTATAAGTAGATTTAATTCAATGTCAATCACTAGTAGTCGTAGTAAGGTGTAACCTGAGTTTATTTTTCGAGAGAGAGAGAACAGTCCACAGTTGCGATATTTGAATAATATTACACTATATATAATAAACAATTAACATGCACAGAGCAATGCAGTGCAACACAGATTTTATACTGTATATTGTCAGGAGGCATATTAACAAAATAACATTTGCTGTGAGTAGCAATTAACACCGACATTTATGGATAGCTTTCATTTTATTTACATTAGCTATATTTATTATGTACATTTTTATCCGATGTTGGCAAACATACAGTTTGATTCTAAGAAAAAAGGATAACTTAAATACAGCCGCACAAACATAAACACAGTATGTACAGCCATTAAAATGTGTGAATTACTCAAATCGCGCAATACAATATACTTACTATAAGAAAGGGCCCGAACTGTTGTTTGTCAATTAGGTACCAATTTAGGGCTTCAATTTACTGGCGAATAATAATTTAGTTTTTGTGATCACAGTTTGAACAGACATTTAAATATGTGAATTACTCAAAAGTAACAGATGATATAATTAAACAATCATAAAGGAATCATAATTCAAATCTGAAAATGCCACCAGTCCTTTCTGCAGTATGGAATACTTTACATGGTCTGTGGATAAGAAGACCGCAACGTGTGTAAACTTAGTTTTACATATGCGCGGTCTGCTACAAATCTGTGGAATCATTAAAAAATAAAATTCTATGACACGATGTTTTTCATTCTATTTGTGCCCGATCACAGTATCGGTCATAGTATTAGTCGACAGCGATACAATTATTCGATAGCAACGTTAATAAACAGTATCGTATTTAGCAAACGGATATAACTTACAAACCAATGGAAATTAACACATAACAAGGTAAAATCAATCCAGCCGTTTTATACGAATATTCGAATATTCGATTGAATGAATTTGCGAAAATTCGAATATCGATATTGGTATTCGATGCCATCCCTAGTTAAAATAATGTAAAATCAAAATACCTGGTGTGTTTTGACTTGTTTTACAGAATATTTCAATACATTTCGTCAAGTTTAATTAAAATTGCCTGTTGTTGTAAGAATAATAGATTAATAGATAATTTATTATACAACTATTTAGCTAAGTCATCAAACATTTCAACTTTTTCCTTAAATGTTAAGTGCGTCTGCTTTAATAGCATTAAAAGGTAATACAACCATGTTTTATTATTAGATTTAAAAAATAAAGTTTACGCAATAGGATTGCAATCTGCTCATGTCAAAACACATTCAAAGTTTGTCAGAATCATCACCCATATGATGTGACAACCTGTCGAATGCATAATTATGCGCATCGAACTGAAGTATTTCATTATTGCTTCCAACGGAGGATATTGCTATTTGACCTGCGGGTTAAACTGGCACCAAAGGGACATAATTGAGATCTTATCTTGAATCGACAATTGTGTTTACAAGTTCGCCTTAGGTGGTTGATTGAATAAGTGAGTAGATAATATTGAATTGATAAAATATTCATTACGGTGAATGATGCCTGTGCTAATTTATCGCGTTAGAATAAGCTGGTAATAATAAGAAGTGTCTGTGAGATGAATATGTCCATATTTTGAAGCCTTAGAAAACTCCTTTTAAAAATTAAAATTCGTAGTTATTTACGTCTTCAAAACGTGTTTATCTGCTTTATAAGTATGTGACATCTTTAAATAACTATAAATATATATAAATAAAAATAATAAATACATAAATATATATATATATGTATTTATTTATTTGTATTTATATATATTTATAGTTATTATATATATATGTTTTGTATTTATGTATTTATTTATTTGTATATATATATATTTATAGTTATTTATATATATATATTCTTGAGCAATTATTATGTATTCATCTAATTAGATAAGTGAGCCGAGTCATGCGAAATAGGGTCTTACGACATGTGCGATAATCGTAGCTTAAGACCGTGCTGTACATACGCACAGTCTGGTCAGTAGCTAACCCGTCCGCAAGATTTCGCGGTCTCAATATCGGACTGCGTATCTCCTTCAAAGATTGCGCGGATTCGTAGGCTGGTATTGATCTCCGCTAGCCGCATGGAATATAAGACCCTTTTTCCCACGACGCGGCATATAGGTTGTTGCTGGTAACACAAAGTAACTGAATTCATAAATATCTGTAAACCGCAGTCTCGTATTATTTCGTCCTCTACGATTTTTATAGTTCGCCAGTCTGTGAGCTTATTCAAAAATTCAAGTAGGAAAAGACGCTTTTAAAGTAAACCTACTGAAATAGTGTACAGTAATATAAAAAATGTTGAACAAAATATCATTATTTACAATCTAGCGGTACTGATATTACTTTTTTAAACAACGGTAAGATCGTTTATTTTTCTCTTAAAAGATTTACTTTATTTACGTTATCCACGTTTACAGTAAATTGTCTTAATATTTTGGGTGTATTTCTGTATTTTAAATCATTGAAACAATGCCGATACAAACTAAGAGCGAATCAATGATTTAGCGTATGTGCATACCGTTCAAAGTCGTAATTTATAGATGATTGTACACGATACTTGGTGATATTCATAGATTAAAAACAAACAAAAAATGCACTAATAAGTTTAGAACTAAGGCACAGCTAAGAACATTAACGTTCTCAACGATTTAACCAATAAGTCGAAACATGTTGGTACCTTAACAAGTTTAACAGTTTCGTTATTAATAGGTCAATTAACAAATATGTGTCGATCCCAAGCGTGATTAACACTCTCGTGGTTAATTTCTAACGCACGAAAACTTCATGTAATTGATTATTGACCAATACATCACGCTACATCGAAAACCGTTTCTTAAATATAAATACGCCAAAAACAGCAGAAATGGATGATGCCAATTTAATTTGCGTCATACAGCAATCGATTCGGTTGCTAATACATCCACATTTTAAGGCTTCAATACAAGCAATCAGCGTCCCGTTTTTCTGTGTAGATAATAGATATGTTCCCTTCTTTTACAAAAATTCCATTGCCAATATGCCTAAGGCAATGACTGAAACTATGGTCAAATTTCAGTGCTACTAGATGAATGTGTTCATTGCGTATACTTATATTGAACATGTTTTCACGAGTAATGTATACATCGTATATATAAATTACATTACGATATAATGAACATCTTAATTGTTTTATTAGCCATAATAGTGTTAAACCCAGACCTTTAATGCGCGGCTTTAAGTAGCGCCGCGCCGCCATTTTCACGCACCGAATTGTCATATGCTTACAATACTCAATAGGTGTAATCGAGTCTAATCGAGTATTTGTATGGATTAAATAACATCAATTAATCAATTCGTACAATCTGTGCTGTATTTCAAGCAGGGTTTGCTTTCCTTCTTCGACACCCGTGGCAAATCGCCACTTTTCCTTAGACGTATGTCAATGACATCAATGTAATGTATATGTAGTTCTCCCGAAATAATCAATTTATCCCAATCATTGTCTTTATATTACACAATTAACCACAAATACTTTTGTTAATACAAATAGCGATAGTATTCCAGTCGATCTTCTCTTTCGACATCAGACTTATCTATTTTATCGCGAATGTAGTCGGGCATACACGATTTTACAATGATATGCCTCAGCAAAAACGGCACATAACGCTAAAATTAAATACGGACATACTTTAATAAGTAGCGATTACGAAAAGGCGGGTTTTTATCAACGATGAACAATACGTTGTAGACACAAACATCAAATTTTCATTAGGCATTTACACAGTGCAGTTAAGTCAAGGAAAAAAGCTTTCAGTCTGCTTGCAAAGAAAAAACTAATTTTTCTAAATTTTCGTTCGACAATGGAAAAAGGTGCTATTTATATGTTAATGAATGCTGCTTGATATTCTACCGGTTCTATAAGTGAAAAGGAAGATATTGAAAGGTAAACGTATTAAATAATTTAATTAAACCCATGCATGAGTATAGTTGTTAAAATTTTAATCGATACTGCATAAAACACTACTTTAAATTTACGGTTACTTGTTGATATTTGTTTATTGTAAAATAGATTTCGGTAAAGTGATCTACACTACATATTGGAAATTCATGTTGGTCGTTTGTATAATTATTTTTATCGGCTCCATGGCTCAGTGGCAGAGCGCCTGTCTAGTAAACAGGAGATCGTGGGTTCGATCCCCACTGGAGCCTTTTAATATACACAAGTGTAGCTTCAAATCCTACTTCTGACAGATTTCTTTTTTAATTCGCATCAAGCCTTTTATCTCATGGATATTTACTTTGTTTTCTTAATCTAATCCGTATCTAACTCTTGAGCAAATCAAACTGATCCGTCAATATTCAGTTGTTCAAACTTGCAATTACATATTTGGATTTTTGAACTACAATATAAGGATAATACACGTTTTCGAGGGCATGATCATCTGCGGGTGCTCGAAAAATCCGTTCCTGCCCGAGTGCGCAGCACGAGGGCAGGAACGGATTTTGAGAGTGCCCGCAGATGATCATGTCCGAGAAAATGTGTATTTTTAATATTATTGCATAAACAAATCACACATACCAAAATAAATTAAAATAACATTGAAAACAATATGTCTTGTTCATTCGACATCGACAAAATAATTCGATTATTTCAATACAGTTCAAGGTTGTGTTTTACATATGCCTCACTCGGCCATCATCCGAAATGACGAGGCTTTACCTTCGGATAGGCAGTGTTCGATTTAAAATGTGTTTAAACAGTGGATTAATGCAAAGTTGAAATGCAGCCGCGCAAAGTTAGAAATGAGGAATTATTTTGGAATTTACAGCAGGAACGTTGAAGGTACATAAACACTTACATTTACAGCATAGTCTTTTAAAAGTGTTGAGTAAGTAACCTCAACTCTATTGACGTTGCCAATACAATAAAGCTGTTGTCAAGAGAGTGCAGATGGTATAATTTGAAAAGTGGATTGAAATAGTCATTGCCATTATCATTGCATGCATGAGGAAACTGGTGCTTATTCAGTTCCCCATTTATGCTTGGAAAGTCGTCGAAGGCTGAAGAAGGGAAGTAACTGCGCGTGGACCAGATTATGGATATGAAAAACACATAACAGGGATTGAACGGCATGTGAATCACCTTGTTAATACACGATTTTTCCCGTTTAAGCCCTCCCTTTTCCAAGTTTCTGCACCCCGCCAGAGGGCATTATAGATAGAGTTTATGCAATAATATTGTATTATCTACGTGGTCATCATTTCGATTCCCGAACGAACCAACACATTTAACGTCTGTTATGTTTGTTTTTCCAGAACGAGATACAAGGCGCATTTAAATTTGGAAATAATCACATTTTCTTAGTTCAATACAATATCAAACGTGTAGTTGTATTACTATGGAATCGTTTAACAAAATTGTATTTTTATTTTAACGTTAGAAACATATCATAATTTTAACTATTATCCTTAAACGAAGAATAACACATTTCTTATCCTTCAGATTTATTGTGTGGTGGTGAAACAGCTCGGTTTTCTCTGCATCTAGGTTGATTGTTTACATCTGATAAAGGTCACTGCATTGTGACCACAGCGGGGTACCACTACAAAGGGATACGATTCGCACGATATTATTATTTTTTGTTATTTGTTTTCCTTTTTGTGGGTGGGGCGTCATTTAAAATCGTATATTTTCATGGTAAAAACACTCTTTTTATTCCAATATTTCGCCCTGATGGGCTTTATCAAGGTATACAAATATATATTTACTACATCTTTTTTTTAATCGTATAATTTATCAACTAGACATTACAATTCATTTGGTTCGTTCTATAAGTAATTACCCGGTCATTGCTTCTTAGTGTATGTTCTACCAACGCAACGTTTCACACATATGCCTGATAAAACCCATAATCAATGATAAACTGGTTGAAATGTCTACTAATGCCATCTACATTTTTGCTTGTTGCTTGTTGCGTCGATGCACCAAGAATTCAACTCGCGTATTTAATATTTAATGAGCTTGATGTTCACAATTTGTAAGCTCATTCGTGTTAGTGTGATGTGAAGCGTTATTCAAATAATCATGATTGCTGCAGCTGTAGATCGATTGATGTGAGTTTTGAAGTGCATTATGTTCCTCAATCTCCACGCAGAGTTGTCGTTCCATGCTTTAACAAAAAATCTCTGGAATCACAAGAATATCCTACCAGATTTGGTAGAATTTTATTTATTTGTTAAACATATTATGAAAAGCAGTATCATTTTCATTTATGTTTTGAAAATAGTGTTTAGGTTCATGATAAAAACTAAATTACCTAAATTAAATAAAAGCAAAATAACAACGGCAAAAAATAGTACCACGTTGCTAGGTTATCATCACGTGGTTGGTTACAAAGACACGGACTTTATCCAGCTATGCTGCATCCAGTGAAATCTCTGCGCGGAGGTTGGATTTCATAATTTCATGATGTCCCTCTTCCCATGCGTCATGTGAGGACCAGCGCACTTCCACATCCATATTTCGTTTTGGTTTGGCTTTGTGCAGTAAGAGGCACCATATTTCCCGGGTTTCGAGAACAACAATCAAACGCACATGTCAATGTAGTGGGGAAATGAATATTGAGTGGAAAGCTAGCATATCGACAGATGTTGCTTGTTATTGTCAGGGCATATGTGATTAACATTTAATAAAATCTAAAAATCTATAGAAAACTAAATACGATTCTTTAATTATTTTAATACAATAATGATGATATCTTTTTGTTCTTAATTAGACAATTGGTAAAATATATTTTATCATTTACAACGGCATAAAAATAAAAGGAATCACAAACGAACGGACGAGTATAGTTACACATGCATGTTAGTTAATTAATATCAATCAATAGTTGAAACAGTTCGCTATAGTTTTGATCTGCATGTAACTTTAACGCCTAAACAATTTGTAGTTTTTTAAACTACTCGAGTTGGAAATAAAATGTACATAAAAGAAAAACAAAGAAACACATTTTAAAGTAAACTGATACATGCGCGTTATAGGTCAAATTCTGTGGTATCATATAACTTTTTTATACAAAATGTAATTCGAATCATTATACTTTTTATTTAAATGAAAAATGTAAATCCATATTTTTTTATCGAAATATATTGACCACATAAACTGACTATTAGGAGAAGATAGCAGCATTTGAAAATTATAGAAAGAATAATAATTTAATGGAGGGGGGCTAACCTATAAATTAAATATTGACACAGTTTTCAGGAAACAAAAACTGTACCAAAACATGTAGCTTTGAAATATAAGGAAACTTGTGAAATATCTCATTTTATAACTTTGATTCAATAATTACTAACAATATCTGATAAGAAAACAATCGCAATCTCTACAAAATTGTTAGTTTAAGTCATTCGACATATAGATGTGCGGAACCAGTGGACATTCGCAAATGATCTTTGTTGGTATAAAACAGTTTTAAAAAATCATTATAAATTCAGCAAAAACGTTATTTCAGCCGAAAAGTCGACACTATTACTATGGAAGGGAATATCCGCCAGTCCATTCATGTTGCCAAATGACAATTACATATTGCTAAATGACAATTGCATACTGCTAAATGACAAACTGCATTTTGCTTTATTTTATTTGTTACAAAATAACATGCGTCTTCCTTGCGTTTTTATGCTTGTTTTCTATCAGTCAGTGAAATGTTGCGTGCATATTTCTTTTTAATGTTTACTCGATGTATGTTAATCATGTATTCTTTCGAATTAATGACAAATGAATTATTTCTGTTAAATTGCTCATGTGGCTATCTTCTTGTTGCTGAACTATTATCATTTCAACACTTACTATTGCTAGAAACGGGCATTTTTTTGTAAGTTCTACTAAGCGAAATGAATAAGCACAAGGCAGTAGCTCACATGAAGTATTCCGAATTTAAGACGAATGCATTAGTAATACTGAATTCATACACGACGGAGAACCAGAGTTTTTTGTAGTTTTCGGTAGTTTTCGTAAAAGGCTAATATTTAGAACGGTGTTGTATTATACATCTACCAGATGAATTACTGTACTGCGTCGCTTCGAACGTATTTTCCACTGTTCTTATTCAGGTAAAGGTTACTTGTTTATTGTACTTGTTTATTAGGTAAATTGCATACGATTGTAATCCCCATTTCGAACGTTGAGTTGTCATTTGGTTTGTGATTAAGGTCTATTTGAAATTAATGGGCGTAATCTTGTTTTCATTTACACGGCATACGGCCATAATATCATTGTAACGAAGGTGGGTTACGATGATCAAAACGTCTAACTATTGGCTTGTTTAAATTTAACTATTAATTTCATACTGTTTTCATCGCATATCTTCGTAACACTGTCTTTATCTAATAAAATCGTACCTAGGT
The DNA here is from genome assembly GCF_020536995.1 of Dreissena polymorpha. Classification (NCBI taxonomy): domain Eukaryota; kingdom Metazoa; phylum Mollusca; class Bivalvia; order Myida; family Dreissenidae; genus Dreissena; species Dreissena polymorpha. The sequence goes on along the minus strand of NC_068358.1, from coordinate 48,135,380 downwards.
TGGTAAAATTGTATCTTATTCAAATTATTCATTTTAATTGTTTTTTACTAGTTTATCCCCAATACTGCATGGAAATCCATTTACAGAGCTAATTAAAATGGAAAGCAATGTGATAAAATAAGTATGCACAATTACCTCATTAACGAACACAAATAATTATGTTTTCTGGAATTTAATGGTTTCTCTTTTTCATTTCAAATGTTTATATTTCTGATACTGTTTTATACTATAATCAATATATGTTGAACATCTTACACCTATTTCTGTATATTGGGTACGAGATGACTTTGGAAAGGTACCAGTTGACCAAAAAACAGGTATAAGTTGACCAAAATGGGTGTGAGTTGACCACAGTACGGGTTGAACAGTTACAAAATAGGTGTCTTCAAACAGACACATTTAATAAAGATTTTTCTTTTATAGACTTAAATGGTAGATCGATCTTGTTTTTCTTTGCATCTATAATGTGTAGCTCAGTGACCCAGTTAATGTTTACGGTTTGTAACTCAGGGGTCCTGGGTATGATCCTCACATGCGGTGCTGATTTTTTTCATGGGAGTTTCCTCTGGCGAGACTGCAGAGCCCTAGCCAAGTAATGGTGAAACCCAGGAAGCATAATTAAGTGAATCTTTGCCTCAATGTAAGTTAAATACACGGGCATAAACACCATACGAACAAACACATCAAGATGTTAGTACATGTAGGATAATGGGGGTTGAAGATTTCCCGTAAAGATGGTACTTAGATGATCAAAGCAGATCATATTTCTGTGAAAAAAGTATAGACACTTAGATCAGCAAGTGTCATATCTGACTACGTAACAGTTATTATCTCTCTAATTTATCATTATACTACATAACGGTGACTTGTTTTTATAAATAAAAAATGATGTACATAAATACATTTGCAGATATGAGCCAACAACAAAGAGCAGCTGTTCTTTTAAAGCAGGCAGCAGATTTGTTGAATGTCAACACAAGTGACAGGAGTACACAACACCAGCACCTGCACCAGTAACCTCTGTCAGGAGCACTAGTGCTGCAAAGGCAATTGTGCACCCGGCAGTAACAGAAGGAGGCATGAACATGCAAATACAGGAACTGTGGCAGTGTCAGCACTGGACTATTACACCCAGGTGTAATCAGGTAGGCATCACTAAAGAGGCCTGTGTTAGATATTTGGGAACTACAGTCTATACCACACTAATTCTTTTCTATGCCCCCAGATCGAATGATCAGTGGTATATTGTTAGGCCTGTCTCTCTGTCATTGTATGTGTCTGGCTGTCATTGTATGTGTCTGTCACAAACTTAAACCTTGGTTAAACTTTTGCAATAACTTTTGCAATATTGATGATAGCAACTTGATATTTGGCATGCATGTGTATCTCATGGAGTTGCACATTTTGAGTGGTGAAAGGTCAATGTCATCCTTCAAGGTCAAAGGTCAAATATATGGTTTCAAAGCGGCGCAATAGGGGGCATTGTGTTTCTGACAAACACATCGCTTGTTAATGTCAAGAGTTCTATTGTTTCATAATATTTATGCATAAACATCTTATTTTACTGTGCAAACTTAAAGAAGTCATTTTTGAATATTTCCTAATTATTGATTACAAGACCTTCCTGTACTTTCAATTTGTTCTGGAAAACCCCTGCATAATTAATGATGAGGAAAAAGGCTTTTAGCAGCTAACTCAAAAAGGGTTTATGGTTTGAGTTCCATAGTTTAGGATATAAGTTATCAGTTATACAATTGCATATACTTAACGTTTCTTAATAAGGCCTAAGCTCTTGCATAAGTCAAGCTAAATATTAAAAGATTTCAACCTTAACATGCCAAACGTGTTGTAAATGCAGGTCCATGGTTACAACTAATGATCACCTGTTGAAGGAGCTAGATGAGACCCGGGAGAGGCACCAGCACAGAGGTGAATCAGATTAACTGGAGCTACAAGCAGCTTAAGAAAAACCTTTAGGGACCAGTCTAAATGTTCTGATAATGATAATAGAGTGTGCTATGTGTTTTAATGCTAAGAATTTTAGCGACTCTGTATCCAATATCCGAAGTGGTGTTTTATTAAGATTAAGAACAAATAAGGCCAATCGTAATAAGAAACATTCTGCTAGTTGGAACAATTGAACTGTATATTCAATCATGCAGCAATTTGTTGTTTGCCATTTGTGCATTTGGCATGCTTAAGCTCAACATAATATTAGAGAAATTTATTTATTTCACATTACTTTACAATATAAAGAAGTGAAACATCTTATTCACACATCTTGTAGATTGGTAAGCAGCTTTGTTCTTGCTAGATTTCAATGGTGTAGTTTTTAAGTAAAAATGACTTGCAATTCTATTTTGTTGTGCTGACATTTAGACATTAGTGATAATTTGTTTGCAGTGAACAGCCTAGGTTTAGTAGACCTAGTATTCAGTCAAATTGAGCCGCGTTCTGTTGAAATTGGCTTTGTGCGTGTGTGTGAAGTGTCGTCCCAGATTAGCTTATGTGGTCCACACATGCTTTTCTGGGACAACACTTTCGGCCTTGACTGGATTTTCTTTTTCAAAATACTTTCTTTAAGCGAAAAATCTCATAAAACCAGAAAGTGTCTTCCCCGATTAGCCTGTGCGGACTGTACAAGTTAATCTGCGACAACACTTTAGGAACATGCATTAAACCCCATTTTCCCAGAGCAAAGGTCAATTGTATTTATTTCCTTTTAATATCCACATGCCTTTTATTTAAGGAGCATACAGATTCTAAATGCCTATTTATTGCAAACTAAATATTCAGTCATAACCAAAAAATATCATAAGATTTCTGTTAAGACAGGACCCTGAATTTTAGCATTTAATGAGGTTATGTGCTTTTCCACACTTATTATATGTATTTTATAAGTAAAAGGTGAACACAAGCAACAATATAATTTGCTACCAAAATGTTTTCCATATATTACTTCTTTTACATGAAATAAGTTGACACTTGTAAAAAAGTTTGCCGAACAAAATGACAGGTAACGATCAGTTTATTTATTGTGCATCCAGGCATTTACATATAACCAGACAGTAGTGCAATTCACATGCATATGTAGGTTTTTAACTTATATTGCACCAGTTTATAGATTGTTTTGAAAACAATTGTATGATCATGGTAAAGTTGCATATGTCTAGTCATAAGCAGTATGTGTGGGATACACTAGCAACAGGACCAGAGGGATCATTTTGTTGTCAGATGATGTTAATGTAATGTGTGTTTCATCCTAATATTTATTTAACCAGTATGCCATGTTAAACATATATTTTCTAATAAAATTGTAAAAAAGGCTATTCAGTATTTAGATTATTTTGACACGCTATTTCATGATGGATGGCCTCATCCACAGTCATTACAAGACACACAACAACAACATAATTGAGCCTCGGTCTGGGAAAATGGGTCTTAATGCATGTGTGTCAAGTGTTAATCAGGGCAAATCAGTGATGAAATTTTCGCTAAATGGAAGTTTTCGATACAAAAGTCTCCGGCGGAAAGTGCTGTTCCTGATAAGCCTGTGCTGACGGTACAGGCTAATATGAGACAACATTTTGAGCACATGCATTGGGTCCAATTTTCCCAGAGCCAGACTCAAATGTTAAAGCAATGCCCGTTAAATTAAGAAATTTATCCAATAACAAAATAGTGGTTTGGTATTAATTGAAAATCTCATAATTGTTCACATAAAAAAAGATTCATTCATTATTTACAACAAGATGCAATTATCTTTCAAAAACAACACAATTGGCATTTCATGTAAAAGCTATTCACACTAGATGATAAATTAAACTGGTTTTTATGATAAACAATACCATAATAAAGAAGCACAGACAGTTCTCACTATTCCATTCATAGCAATTCATATTGAATTCAACAGCAACTAGAAATGGCGCGGCAGAGGCCGACGCGTATCCCCACGCCGCATGTTTGATCCATGGGGCACCCCAGGGTTGGTAATGGGGCCATGCATAGTTGAGATTGACCGTATTGTCATATGAGATATTCAGTATAATTTGGAAGTGAATCGGTGTAGAAATGAAGAAGTGAATGTCTTCGTTTGAACATGACATATCTTTTTTATTGCGTAAATCGATTCCGCTTAGAATGGCCTTTAAGAAAAGGTATGGTTATGGGGGTCTCTATGTGCAAAATGTTGCATTTATTTTCGCTTAAAGTTGACACTTTTACATTGAATTATAAAGGGAAACTATTTAGTATATTATGACCAAGCAAAACAATAGGCATTATGTAGACGGGTAAGTTGTTTACCCTATCACCGCTTTTTTACGGAGGATTCCAGAGATAGTCGATGTATCACGGTTGATACCGGAGATTTTAATTTTGATGTTTAGAGTGATCTCTCGGCAATAGTAATTTACGCTGCAATTTGCGCTGGAATTAGGTTTTTTAGTACTGGTTCCCATTTTCGCATTGTGAACTATTTATAATGGCGGTGTATTGAAAACCGAAGACTAATTCTAAATCAGAGACGCACTAGCAATCGACTTAAGAAGTAATATAGACCCACAAAGATATTAACAGCTTGTTTAATTCAGTAGCAACATAGCCAAATGCACATAGTTTAACAAAGAACGCCGTTAGAATAAGCATTAATACAAATTCAAAAAGTTTAACTGCAGTTGTCAATAACACACACGAAGTAAAGATATATATCAAATAATTATAAACTTATCAATATGTGACAATGAGATGAAGTGTTTGCATTGCAAATGCAAATAAGCAAAATGCAACTACCATGTATCAGAAAGCATGTGCTAGTAGTAAAAATGAGACTGTCATTTAACATCATGCATGGACTGGCGGATATTCCCTTCCATACCTTTGATCTCAAATTTTTAAAAGCGAGTTACATATACCGGGTATGCATGTAATCAATCAGTTGGAAATGGACATTTGATTAACAAAACATCAACATTTTAACAAAAAGTGTGGTCGTTTACATCGTCGAATGGAAATTCGTCTTTGAGTGATCTCAGAAAGTATAGTTCCTCGGGATACAAACAATATTGAATGCGGAAATATCCCGATATAACGCGGAAATATCCCGATAGAAAGCGGAAATATCCCAAGAGAAGGAATAAAATATCCGTGCATAAGGTGCAAAAGTCCCTTTTTAAAGTTCCAATAGTTAAATGAAGAAGCATCGAAAATATCAGTGGTCGTTCGCATTTACGGTCAGGTGATATGTTTTGTCCCCTCACATTAAGGTAGTCTTCGAGAACTCTGGTATTATGACCTCTGGTGTAGGGCAAACGTGGCCCTCGTGTTTGCAGAGCAGACTCCTTACACCAAATAGAGTAGATTTAGTGTATGAAAGTCAAGGCCGGACCCAGAATGATACTTTTTGTTCAGTGGGGTTTAAATTAAATGTAACTTTCGTCCCGTCCTATTATTTCGTACGTCTGTTTTTTTTTTCAGTGCATGCATACATTTATTCATTTTGCACAGGAACTAAACGAATAGTGTCATTCAGGAAACATTCGTAAATCTTAACCCTTTGCATGCTGGGAAATTTGTCGTCTGCTAAAATATTGTCTGCTGAATTTCTAAAATTCGCATTTTCTTCGATTTTTTTCAAAGAATACTATCAGAATAGCAAACAGTTTGGATCCTGATGAGACGCCACGTTTTGTGGCGTCTCATCTGGATCCAAACTGTTTGCAAAGGCCTTAAAAATTCGGTTCCCGCATTGTAAGGGTTAAAATATCAATCTAAGGCTCGTTAAAACAGGACCATAGGGACTTTGACCAAATTCATTACAAACGTACAAAGGTTACTAGCTTTACAAACTAAAGTAACCACGTAGGCAAAGTAACTGTAAGCGACTCGAACCCACAACCGCCGTCTCTACCAACTTAGACACCTGGCGGCTGGTTCTCGCCCGAGTACTCCCTTGAACCTTTAAAGGGGCCATTTCACAGATTTTGACATGCATTGATGTTTGTCATTAAATGCTTTATATTGATAAATGTTAACATTAGGTCTAAAAATCTCCAATACAAAAACAAAAATTCAATTAAAGAATTAAAAAAAAAGTAACCCAAAACGGGGCTCGAACCACTGACCCCTGGAGCCATGGAGCAAAAGTCCAGCACACTATTCTCTAGACCATCCGCCCTGATGCAATTCCTGGCGTAATTTTTACTATATATATGCAATCCTCTTAGTATCAAAAGATACAACGACGACAACAGAATTCTCCAAATGATTAAATCGTTTCGCGTTGCAACGCTTTATAATTTTCAGGTTTTTAAATCGTCAAAAGATGCACATAATGGATATTTTAGAGCATGGTAAATGTTCAGTATTTCTGTTTCCTCACGAATATCCTAACTTCAAGGAAAATTTGCGAGTCTGAAACAATTTTGTCAATTTTGTCAATTTACTAAAGCGTGAAAAGGCCCCTTTAAGGCCGACCTCCGGATAAAAAGTGCGTCCAATGCCAAAACTGTTTGTTTCCACTATTCAACCCGACCGACCCTCCTTTTTGTATGCAAGAACAAATGATAAAATAACCGTTCATCTAAATACTGTGGAAAACAGCCACATCATTTGCGATTTATATGACTGATCTATATGAGCAACAAATTATCCAATCGTTTTTCGGCTTACAAAAATAATATCAATTTTGATTGTTTGTAAAAACAGTACCTATGTGGACCCTTTTAAATGCCATATATCTTTTAAATTAATATATCCAAGACCAAACAGAAAATTCTGGGACCTTGTATTGTGAAACTGTGACCCCATACCAATATATCTTATACTGTACAATGTCATAGTCGCGTTAGTTTCATATTTACCATATGTGTCTTGTTCTGAGAAAATTGGGCTTAATGCATGTGCGTAAAGTGTCGTCCCAGATTAGCCTGTGCAGTCCGGACAGGGTAATCAGGGACGACACTTTCCGCCTAAACTTGATTTTCGGTAAGGAGGGACTTCCTTGAAACTAAACATACCATAAAAGCGGAAAGTGTCGTCCCTCATTAGCCTGTGCGGACTGCACAGGCTAATCTGGGACGACACTTTACGCACATGCATTAAGCCCAGTTTTGTCAGAACATGACTCATTTATAGGTTTCATAAATTCGATGGAACAGTTGCTGAGTTACAGCTACAGACACACACAATTCCTCAATTTCAATCAATTTAGAGGGCATAACTCTAGAGCTACCAAGTTGATCCCGACTGAATGTAAGCGTGCACCACTGCACACTGATCATACACATTTATTGCGGAGTTTCATGAAAATCGATGCAATAGTAAATGAGAAACAGCTCCGGGCATACACAATTCATGAATTTCATTCAATTAATGGGGCATAACTTGGAGTTACCGATCCTGAAACAATCCGCAGTATGATATTACGCATTTATTTTAAGTTTAATGAAATTCCATGAACTAGTTACAGAGAAAAAGCTCCGGAAACATACTTGCGACGGACGGACGAACAGACGGACGGACGGACAACGCTAAAACAATATCCCTACGCCTTCAAACAGCTTGTGTTATGTGACGTGTATTGCAGACATCGTATGTAATGTAAATATGATCACCAAACCATTGCTTTTCTTTTTTTAAGTGATTATTATCAATTATTGTGTTATGCATGTCTTTGCATTTTGGTCATAGTTACATGTTTAAAACATATAGCTCAACCATGTACTAATATAGCTTTTCTTTTGGGCGATAAACCTTTTCAAACAGAAATTACTCGAAAAACATGCAGTTGTTTTCGTTGTAAAAGAAATCTAGCTATGAGACGCATACATGAATTCAATGTAAATATCATAACAATCGACTGTTTCACCGCAAGGTACAAAGCTAAACACGTTTCGTACGTACCCTGATCATATAGCTGACAAATACAACGATGTCGTAGTCGGTTTTGTCCGTATGAGGGGAAAGGATACAAGGCTGAGTATAAATTATTAATAGTTCATTACCAGAGACGCGTTCAAAAAATTTATGATAAAAATATGTGTTTTAGGACGATAAGCAAACACAAGTAACAATGAAAAATGCCGGTAAACATGTAGTTTGCTGAAAACACACGTTTACTATTATTAAAGTACACACTCAATGTAAATATTATCGTTTATTTATTTCGTTCGACCATATTACGACAAATTTAATAATAACTATAACAATAATTTTAAGTTCTGGAAATGTGGTGGGTGTTGGGATGGGGGCTCATGGTTTATTCAAAATTTACGGTTTTGATTGATTGATTGATTGATTGATTGATTGATTGATTGATTGATTGATTGATTGATTGATTGATTGATTGACTGATAGATAGCTAGATAGATAGATTGATTGATTGATTGATTGATTGATTGATTGATTGATTGATTGATTGATTGATTGATTGATTGATTGATTGATTGATTGATTGATTGATTGATTTATTTATTTATTTATTTATTTATTTATTTATTTATTTATTTATTTATTATTTATTTATTTATTTATTTATTCATTTATTTATTTATTGATCTATTTATTTATTTATTTATTTATTCAATTATTTATCTTTTTATTTATTTAATTATTTATTTATTTGTGAACATCATGTTGGAATACTACTACTAATGAATACTACTCATTGAGACCTTTTCATAATAATTGACATGACGCCTGGACGATGATCGCTCCGCCCACTTAATCACGTGGCTTAGCGGTTAGCAAACCTAGACAAGCTAACACCAACATGGCTTCTCTGCCTATAGATTGCATATAGATTTATGCGATATTCCGGGTGATTTTATGGACTTTTTCACACCATATAACACTTGTAAAAGCGGTTTGTGTCATTTAGTTATTATGCAAATGCAAAATTATACGTTTATAGAGAACATCAGCTATTTATGAGTTTTTTTCGATATATTAAACACGCTCTCAAACGCTTGCGCGCTGACCGAAATCGAACCTGTTACTACGTGTAATGGGGGTATTAGCAATAAATTAACACGTCTACACTGGTATTTACCCATGTTATTTACGAAACTATTAACGAAACATTTTCCCTCGTGTATTTGACACGAAATATCGCTTTATAACTGGGATTTCGATGAAGTTTCACGCGCTTTCTGACGCCGAGTGTACCTAAATCCCACATGTTATTACGTATAAAAGTGATATTAATAATATTAAACATTGCTTATTGGACTGTATCAATCAGTATAATTGAAAGTGCAAAACAACACCACCAGTTTGATTATTGCCTGATATAAATTAGCGTTGATGAATGAAAATTCAGTGAGGCTGCTTAATAAAGCTATCAGTATCAGACGCACGGGCAGGTACCGACTACCCCCAATTTACCGCATTTATTGGTTATATCAGTAATAATTACTCTTATACATTTATCGATACGTTTTTATTAAAATAGTAACACAAAAACTCGATTTATAACGGGGATTTCGTTAAGTTACACAAAGTGGGTACCAATATTCTCTATTATTTTACATGCACAAGTGATATAATTCATACTTAATAATGCTTAGTTATTGCTTATATGACATTTCCAGTTTTTGAAATAAATTAAGGTAGCGCACCTCTAATGGGCACATATCTAAATATAATCTAAGTAATTATTTTCTTAATCAGCATCATTTCACTGAACAACATGCAAATTTTTAGGTAGGCTTTCCATGCTTTTTAAATAAATATACCGATTTTTTCAAAACCATCCCCACGCTCGGCTTTTGTCCAGTTTATTTTCACCCCTGGGGTATATAAAAGTTCCATAATTCATTCAAATTTCCAAATATGGGCAGGCAGTTGGTGTGTACAGATGCTGTAAAGGTGTTTAAAGTTTAAACAAGATGAAATAAGTATTCTTTTACAGACATTTAATTTTTACAAATTTTTATCTATGAAAGAGCGCCATGAAATGTAAGTGATTTCAGCCAAGTAAAAATTGGGTCGGTTAAAAACAAAGTGTCATAAAATTCAAAATAGTATCATTTAAGTCATATTTTAAACATAGTTTTTATAGAAACACTATATACAGCAAAAATACCAAGAAATAGACAGATTTACCGTTTACTTTTTGAAATAAAAATAAAAATGCAACATGCATGGTTCGTATTTTCAACAGTAAATCACCCAATTTCGCCATAACGTTGTTTTAATTTTAATAATTGAAGAATGTGCATAAAAATTGCAACATATTTAACAATAAATATAGCTTATATGCCATATTAAATCAAATTACGTAAGAAAATAAATAAAACGCGTCGCAAAAAAGTATACGTCGTCGGCAGGATTCGAACCTGCGCGGGAATATCCCAAAAGATTTCTAGTCTATCGCCTTAACCACTAGGCTACGGCACCTAATAGTAGGCTCTTCAACCTCCGAAGAAATCGCGGGAAATCATTAGAGGTGCGCTACCTTAATGTTCTATAAGGGGGATCTCCTCATTGAAGCTTCCACTCGCTCTTGTCAAGACCGCATTTCCACGTTGGAAATTTTTCTGGATACCGAATGTCAGAGTTACATAATCCCTATTTACACCGTTTTGCCGAAGTAAAACCCAGCATGAAGCCTAATTCATGCTGCGTTTTATTACTCTGATAGTAATGCACTTTATTGTCATTATACATGTTATTAGAAGGTGACACGTGATATCTTTTCTTAATAACGGTATCTACAGATGTGTAGACATGTGGTGTCACCAATGAACGCTTTTAATCCACACTTGGAGATCGAATGCTTTGTTCTCATTTTTTTCAACGAGTTTCGTTTATTTTGTTCGAAAAAAAAAACGGAAATGAAATATTCTTAAATTAATGCAGATAAACCTTATTTTTGCTTCTATTAATCACCTAGTAACTGACAAAACTATTAAAAACATGAAGTATTATGTGATGTTATGTGATATTCGATAATAAGATAATGTAATTATATTGTAATTGTCTTTGACAGTGTTGACGTTCAGTTGTTCGTGGGGACGACCGCTTGCATTTATCCATATCTTACACTTCGCAAGTATGCGTATCAACACATACCTGCACTTCTCAAGATCTCTTTTCGGCTTTGGAAACGATATAATGGCCTGAGGTTCGTGGGATAATCCCCCAAAGTTGCCCACAAGGGCCAGAGGTTCATAAGATAATCCCCCGCAGTTGTCCACAATGGCCTGAGGTTCATGGGATAATCCCCTGAAGTTGTCCACAATGATCTGAGGTTCATGGGAAAATCCCCTGAAGTTCCATAATGGCCTAGGTTCATGGGATTGTCACTTGAAGATGTCTACAATGGCCTGAGGTTCATGAGATTATCCCCGAAGATGTCCACAATGGCCTGAGGTTCATGAGATTATCCCCGAAGATGTCCACAATGGCCTGAGGTTCATGGGATAATCCCCGAAGTTGTCCACAATGGCCTGAGGTTCATAAGATAATCCCCCGCAGTTGTCCACAATGGCCTGAGGTTCATGAGATTATCCCCGAAGATGTCCACAATGGCCTGAGGTTCATGGGATAATCCCCGAAGATGTCCACAATGGCCTGAGGTTCATGAGATTATCCCCGAAGATGTCCACAATGGCCTGAGGTTCATGGGATAATCCCCGAAGTTGTCCACAATGGCCTGAGGTTCATGAGATTATCCCCGAAGATGTCCACAATGGCCTGAGGTTCATAAGATAATCCCCCGCAGTTGTCCACAATGGCCTGAGGTTCATGAGATTATCCCCGAAGATGTCCACAATGGCCTGAGGTTCATGGGATAATCCCCGAAGTTGTCCACAATGGCCTGAGGTTCATGAGATAATCCCCGAAGTTGTCCACAATGGCCTGAGGTTCATGAGATTATCCCCGAAGTTGCCCACAAGGGCCAGAGGTTCATGGGATAATCCCCGAAGTTGTCCACAAATGCCTGAGGTTCATGAGATTATCCCCGAAGATGTCCACAATGGCCTGAGGGCATCATCATAATCACTTGTTGATGTCAAAAAGGTTCTCGAAAAAATTCCCCGATGATGTTTCAAAAAGCCCGCTGACCGTAAGATTTTTACCGGAAGTTGTCAATATTAGTCTGATGGCATATGGATTTTAAATATACTGAGCTTGATGGAGAAATACAGCGACTTTAAAAAAATCTTTTACATTAATTTGTCATTTCCCTTCAAAATTAATCGCTTGTTTCATGCAGGTCATATTCAAGGGTACACTTTTTAAAATAAAATAATAATATGTGATAATGATAAGTATGGCAATAACTTTCTTGTTGAATAAATATTTCAATAAAGATATATAATATGTAAAATCCTGTAATAATGGAGATATTTATAATTAAAAAAACATACACACACATTTTTTCTTGCTGATTTATTCGAAATAATAGAAATAATGGAAACTATGTAACGCATTCCTTTTTCAAGTTAAATGGTCTAAATAAAATGCTTTGCACTGTTCTGTACAGGGTGGATGCTCTCCTTAAACATTTATCCTATGTTTGATAACATTGTTATAATTCTGCATATACTTTGAATCTGAACAAGCTGACCCTGCTCCGTTGATAAAATTGACATCCACAGGTTTGGGGACGACTGCTCGCTGAGGTGACATCGTCGAAAGAATGAGTCATGTGACCAGGGGGGGGGGGGGGGTCATGCGCAAACGGATGCGCACCAGGAATGTTCGGACCGGGATGCCAGTACGGTAAAACAGTTATAAATATAGAATAGCTGTAACTATATATTACTGTAAAAAAATCACCGGTTTATGTACTTCAGACACAGTATTTACTGTATTATATATTTTCTTAACTATTTTGATTAATTCTAGTGTTAGCAATGAGATCACATTTGCATGTTATTAAATTGCGGTTAAAATTGCAGAAGTTGTACATAATTTTGGTGCTCCGATTATGCAGCCAAAAGCGCATATGGACCAACTTAACGACTTAATTTTCGATAATCTGACATCGTTGTTATGTTTGCAAAATGTTAAAATGTCCAAAGTTCTTTAAAACGCATCTTACGCATTGCAAAACAATCCAGCAGGGCACGTGTACTGTATCTTATTCACACCTATGCAAATGCAAATAAATAATTATTATTTTTAAATACTGTTTACTTATTTGTGTTCAACGACCTCATTTCTTTGCCCTATTTTGATTACCTTTACATTATAACAAATGAATTATATATTTTAATGGATATCGTAATTATTTTTTTTCATTATTTATTTATTATTTTGTAAGTTGATATAGCCCACGAGAACCCTACAACGGCACGACATTCGGATAACTTACATCTTCCCCAATTCGCCGAGCTGGCTGTGGACTCTAGCCCCACAACATTCAGCTCCACACGGGAAGCAGCGTATGAAAATGGACATCCCTGGTGGAGAATGTGGTTTCCTTACAATGTGGCATTTACATACATCGAGTTCCATGTTCAAGCGGATTATGCAGGTGTGCGTGTAAATCCAAACTTTATAAAATACAGAAATATGAAAATCTCAACTTGACCGTATCTTGAAAATAATCATAGACATTATAAATCACTTCATTCGTATTTTTGAATACACAAAATATAGCAATATGTAAAAATCAAATGTCTATGTGTCCCAAAATTATGAGAAACGGAAAACACAATTATTTTTACCAAATTTTACGGGTGTCCGACATATACAGTATCAGTATATATATATAGATACTATATATATATATAGTATCATTCAAATAATTTTGTAATTTAACATATAACAAGGTTTGAAGTGTAGACAAATACAAATTACACTCTCTTACAATTACATAATAGCGCGCGAAGCTGTGAATACATTTTTTCTTAAACGATGCATACCAAATTAAGTTTAGGCCACACAAGTTTAATAAATATATTTTCGTTTTAAAAATTTTACCTTATGTTGACAAATGTCCCATTTTAAAACTTTTTTATTAGTTATTTTTTTCTTAAAAAATCTTCATGCATCGGCCTGTTTGGTTAGTTAATGGCCGAAATTCATATTTCGCATTAAAACACTCACCGTAATGAAAGTTTGCAAACATGTAAAAAAATAATATACTCACTACACAATTATTGAAATTTCGCTCCAGAACTACGTGTGCATCATTAGATTACTTTATATACTCTATTTTTTCGGTATTTTTGTTTGTTTTTACGGACAGAATAAACGAACGAACAAACACTTGTATTGACAAAGGAAAACTGCATATCCAGGACCGTTTTGAATCTTAATAATCACATTTAATGTATATTTGTTTAATATTACAGCGTTAAAAAAAGTTCTCTGTCGTTTATAAGTATAAAAAGTTTAATCAAAGTACATAGAGGATATTTGTTGGATTCGATAGAATATCGATTTTATTTCACGAGTGATCATATAAAATATTATTTTTATGATCTCGAGTGAATTAAAATCGATATTCCATAAATTTTATACTTCACCGTTAATTTACATTGTAAAAGAGTTTAACTGGATAATTTCGCTGGATTTATGACGTCATTTCGTCGAAAAAAATGTCGTCATTTCACAGTAAAACAGTGAAAGATATCGATATTTTTCACTGTTTAAAACAGTGAAATACAAGTTTTATTTCACTGATATTTCTCTATTAACCACCGGAAAGCATAAAATAAATAATGTTATGTATGGTTTATCGTTAAATTTTGTTGAACAGATGAAAAGAGGGCAAACTTAGCTAAATATATGGTCCCTTGCGGAGAAACATCCGCGGGGAACTGATAAAATATTCAAAGATATCCATAAATCATGTGCATATTTCATTTACATACAAACAAAAGATTTATCTTAGCAATATATTGTGTCACAATTTTCATAAATATTCATTTTATGTTTCTAATTATATATTATTCTTAAGATAATATTGTATAGGTGTATGTATAGCGCATACTGTAACGTTAAATTTAACAGGCGTGGTAACAGTTTACCTCGATCAAGTAAAATATATATATTATCAAACACTGAAACAAATTGAAATACAATATTTTGGATGATATAATATTGTGATTTTATTAAAGTTTTTGCAAGAAAAATCCATTTGCATTTCTTTTCAGGCAATGTGTCACAGTTTGGCGCAGGTGCTGCAAACGTTACTGATTTCGTTAATAGAGACGAATGGCCAAACGCCACCCTTTGTTACGAGACTCAATGGGATGATCACCCTATTCTACATACAAGCGGTGTCAGTACCGCCTTGGGTATATTCTGTTAGCAACACGTGGTGTGAAACACCATCCGCATTGAACTGCCGAGAAATCATACACAGCTGGTGTTGTGTGACGTGTACATCGGTCAAGGTATTTTGTTTTCAATCTCAGATATGAGTGATACATGAGTACATGTTAAAGTTCTCCTTTAAAATTCATGTCACCTTTGGTAAGCTCATAATTGGCCTCCCCTTCTGCTCTGGTTTGGCCCAAAAGGCTTGTCACTGTAAGAATAAAGCATTTGGATCTTTGTAACTAGGTACCCATGCAGATGTCAACGGCGATACACTTTAAGAGATGTCCGGTTGGTACACCCCCTTTTCAACTCGTTTTGAAAAAGACAAATATAACACTGATACATAGACACCGACGTGCCTTAAATCTAAAACCAGGCATATAATATAATCAATATATGAATATTAATGTGACCTAACTCATATAGTAACGACAATTTTAAATTTCAGTAAGATACCATGTATTCGGCATTCTCAGGATATTATCAACAATTATAATACATGTAATGACTGCGATTTATTAATTAAATACTTAGGATTTGCTTATGCGTCATAGTTGAACAATAAATGTAATTGGAAAAGTTAAACTTTTTAAAAATTAATACGAGAACTGAATTTGATAGTAAGAGTTGCAGACTGAGGAAAATACGTTGTGATTCATGAACTTGAGCAAATCGTACTTCATGTTTCCAATTGATTACAATTTTAGTTATGCATTTGGGTCACTATTTTGTTTATACCAGACACCTTTAACAAACATTTTAGCAATCACGTATTTTAAACTGTGCACCGAATCGTTGTGGATACGACTGTTCCAAAAAGTGCTACTGTCATTCACCGTTCACCCTCCAGGACAAAATAGCAGGGCACTGTCCGCACGGCTGTCTGAACGACAGTCGATGGACACACAATTGTGATAATGGTACAACATAAACATACGGTATTCTAACTACACAATCATCGCCAGCCATCGCATAAATTATAACATGTTTGCAAAGTTACAAAAATATAATTGTAATAATAATGTTACCGATTTCAAAACGTCGGTCTTGTGTTATTTTGATCGGTGAGATGTCCATAAGAAATTATTTCGAAAACGTAGAAATGTAAACGTTTTCTTTAATTAACATTTATGAATTCTTTTTTAGTTCGCAAAAATAAAAATAAAAAGCTTAAGACTTTTTTACGACGGTTTTAGGACGTTATTTTTCTCGGAAACAAAGTTGCATTTAAAGAAATGTCAATGGCGGCATGTAGGATGCTGCTTGCTCATTGACATCCCTGATCGCCCCAATCCAATATCAGCTCATTATGATATACAGTAAAGTGGTCTTGTACATTTCGTTAGCTGGATTATTAAGATACGAATTTGCTGAATGTTTTCTTAGTCACATTTATTTAAAACAAATTTTGTGTTCAGGACAAATCATTACATTCATGTTTATTGAGCTTTTTTAAATGAATTATATTGCAGTGGTACTAACAAGTGCAATTTATATTCTCGACGACAAACAAACACATCTCCATCACGTTTCCCCATTCGTAATGAGTTACCGACAAGCTATAATTATGTTCATTACGTGTGTTCTCACATTTATCACACAGATTTACATCTTTTTGGAAAAATGATTACCTTTTACTACAGTATGCCAAGCAACAGTTAGGGGTGAAGGCTGCAGTCGACATTGTGGTCATTGTATTAGAGGCACACCATGTGACGCACGAACTGGACACTGCCCGGGAGGGTGTGAGCCTGGTTACGAAGCGGAACTATGTATTACAAGTAATCTTTTCAATATTTCAAAATTCCGTAGAAGATTTAACATTGAAGTTTATGGATTATAATATTAAATGGATATGGCATTGACATATAAGATACACAGTCTGCGTAGAGAGTGCTCGATTGGACGTGGAGGTATGTGGCAAGACAGATGGTAAGTATAAATCTGGTTGTAAGCAAATCTTTAAAATGCAGATGTGCATGCAGTGCGTTCGTTCATTTATTATTGTTAACTTGAATATTTATGGATTTTAGTTAAACATGTACAATTCATATAGGTACAACGATGTCTTAGTCGTTATGCTATAGAAGACGACGCAATTCATACAGCATGCAGTTGCATAAGATCTTAAAAGCTGGTAAATAACAATTGAAATAATCTCCATCTTAAACGACGTTAATTACTGTCTGTTTTTAAAAGCTAAAAAATACCGTGTATCTTTCACACATTCTTAAGGAAAGGGACAACATATAATAAGGAATGAAATTATTGTTGTGTTGTAAGAGAATGTGGACTTTGATAGTTGAATAAATACTCTCATTGGTGGCAACCATTGCCAAGGTACGCTATGACCTTACGAGTTATTGTATGTATAAAGTGGATATAAACACAGGGTATTTAACAGGTAATATCACGATTGTATTTGCAAACAATTCAATAATCATTGCTTATTCGTCAACATAAATATTCACAATGTATTTATATCTGCAGAGTGTGACCATGGACGGTTTGGACTGAAATGTGCCGATACCTGCAGCGTAAATTGTAAAGACAGTTGTAATCACGTGACTTGTCACTGTTCTTGTAAACCTGGGTATGGAGCACCGACATGCACTGAAGGCATGTGCCACTGAAAATGTCAGTATTCACATCTAGTATCAAACAGTTAACGTTTAAATGAAAATGTTAATGTAACTTTTTAAATGTATTTATTGTTAGTTACTTGCATTTAAAGAGTGTGGACCAGGCAAGTTTGGAATGAACTGTTCTCTTAGCTGCAGCAGCCATTGTTCTTACACATGTAATCATTTGACCGGTCACTGTTATTGTGTACCAGGACATAAGGCCCCGGATTGGATTCAAGGTAGGTAAATTATCAAATATGAGACACATTTAATATCAAGCATGTCGTGTTAAAACTGAATAAATTCTTGAAATGAAATTACTTCATATTATTACCATCCGAATATCTCTTGATATAGTGGTATTTCTGTTCTGGGTGTGTTCATTTTCTTAAAAAATTGGACTCTACCAAAAAACAACCTTTTTTGGTTACAGTTGTGTCATATATTGTCTTTTTTAATACACAAAGTATTTCTTACTTTACATATGCATATAGCTGTTAGTTTGAAAATCACATTTTACATGTTAAGTTGTTTATGGTCCTTGATGGAAAATTGAGTAGAACGTCTGTAATGCTGAGCGGGCTACGGTAGCATGATATAGACTTACACTGATATTGGAATGCTTAGAGAAGAATCGCCAGAACTAATCAAGCGCCACAGTACAAAGACACTATATATAATACCATCCATATTTACTCAGGAAACATGGCCATCAAGCGCTCAGTTTGCTTCCGTGTTTTATTTACCAAAAAAAAAATTCAAAATTTTCAAAGTATTAAGTTATTGTTAAGGCAAAACATATAAACCGCTGGTAGTTACGGACCTACATAATAATTACACTTTTTAAAGTAGTAATTTATACGTTCCTGTACCCTGTGAACTTAAGTGTGAAAATATGACTTTTAGCAAATTATATTTGTGTTACAGCTTTCGATGGTTGATACATATGTTTAACATACTACCAGTATTACCTTCATACTTAAAATTGCCCCGTCCAACCCTTGACTTGCCAGTGTAAGAAAAATATGTATGCATATTTTTCGATATGTATATACAAGTGTTATACATTAATTAACAGAAACCACACGAAGTTTTTATTTCGTTAATTACATGGTACAAAATATCGGTATTAGTTTCATGTACTTCTTCATTATGTAATAGTTCAATACTTTTTGCAAAGTAAAGGGGGCACTTAAAGCGTTCATGTTTCGCAGATAGATGCCATGCTTTCATCCAGTTTTATAAAAGATTGTTTTATTTCACATGAAAAATTTGAATAAGCAGTATCATGTGATCATGTTTCAATTGTTCATATGAGAAACATTTGGTCACGCGTCTAGTAGTCTGTAGAGGGCTACTTGTAGCAATTTATAACAAAGCAATATTTATAAGAGTACTTAATACATAAACAATAATCACGTTTGGTTTATAAAATACTAATATAATGTCGCAATTAATTTATATGTAACCGAAAATGCACCACTAAGAGGTAAAGGTACAATTTGTCCTGGAATATGAGTAGTTATGTGCTATGGGGTTTTTTCTTGATAATATGAAACTGTTTAACCATGCGTTCTGAGCATTTTGATGACTGAAATCATGTGCCTAAGGTAGTGTATCGAAACGTTACATAGTTCTATTTATGTTAATTAAGTAGATTAGGAAGAACTAAGATGATAGGATATCAACTATTTTAATGTTTTGATCTGCGTTTGTCGGAAATGTACCTGTAAAAACCTTATGACATCCAGAAATTGGGTGTTTTTTTAGAGACAATTCATTTTAAAATGAGTTTAAATACTTTAGAAAGAAAACCCATTTAATAGACTGTGATATCCATAAAATCAAAAGGTAATACATTGTTTGTATTAACAAACAGCTTTCATGCAGTACATTTATTTAAATAATAGATACTCCGTTATTTTACTTCACATGTTTACTTACACATGTAGTGTATGCTTGATTGTCAGAGGCAATGTAAATCAATATAGTGTGCGATTTACTGGAAATCATTGAAAACTTATTATTGTTGGCTTTACATTGTGAAAACGAAAATTTAACAATTTATACGAATTTAATACAATTTAATACATTTGGTATTGTTTTAAAATGTTTAGGTTAAATATTAATTCAAAGTATTGACTTTCTTCATTTCTCTAAAACAATGAAAGTATACGTATGAATTAATTACATCACACAACGGAGATCTTAAAAACCACCATCGAATACACCATTATCAGTCCATAAATAAAAACGTCAAAAGCTATTTTACGATGAGAATTCAAGCAAAATATGCAACCTTGAAAAGAATAACCTTGTTGGGTTAGGTGGGCGTTCTGGTCATCAAGGTAAATCTTCGGTCAAACCCATCAACTTCGAATGATTCGTTTAAATTAATTGCCTCAATCATATTCAAACAATTTAAGATAAGCTTTTGAATAAGAATTATATTTTGAAAAGAACAACAAATATATGTTATTTAAAATCTCACTGAATGGTTTGATTTCATGCGTATAATTTGTCGATTTTACGAGGATATTTATGTATGTTTTAATTTTAAACTAAGATATTATTATCACGACCAGAGAAGAAATATTGGTAGACTAAAAAAATATATTATTTTATACACCAACATGAACTAAAAATACGAGTGTATACCTAGATCAAGTTTAATTTGTATTTCTTTCATTTCAAAGGATCTGCTAGAGCTGCAAACTTTTTTGTACTTTGACGGCACTTCTAAAGATATGGCTCTTGTATGATTCCTGTTCTCTAAATCAATCAGTTTTCATCTGATTTTTACCATCTTTCAAATATGTTAATAACCATAAAATGTAGACCGGATTTAATAACAAGCCATATCTCATCAGGCACTTGTTACCATTGAATCGCTCAAAACAGCGCTTCGACATGATTCCAACTGTCTTACTCACCGAGTTTTAATCGGATCGTAACCAATCTTTTTGAGTGTATATCATACCAGGCCCAGCAAAAGTAAATTTATTCGTAAGTAGTAGAAGTATAAAATAGTAAACAGTTACTGGTTCGCGATAAGTATACGAGATCTTATATTAATTTTTCTTTTCACTTTTATGATCAATACTATAAATTGAGTGTTCAAGATGTGCTTCTCTTTACGAAGACTAAATGTGTTGACATTATGCTCGAAAATGCACTTTCATTGCATTTATTATAAGATAAACGTTGATTATGCTATTAGACTTTTCCAAAAATGGTTCTTTGAAAAGATTTTTTTTTATATTGCCAATTGTCTGACCCTAACGGTTTGCGGGAGATAGATCTAACATGCTTTCAATGAGGTTGTTATATTGTAATTGCTATCCCCAAATACGAACTATCAAAAGCCCATTAAAAAAAAATAAAAACTACTCTTTTAATTTAGTTTGTGTAGACTAAAATGGTTTCTTGTATGTAATCTTGAATCATATCGGTCTACGCGGTATAACACAAATTGGGAAGAAAATCATATAAATAACGTCCAATCATTTAGTAGGTGTACACATGCTCAAAGGCCTATGCGTTAATGCCTTCCGAAATATTTTTATTCTGTCGTTATTCAAATCGAATACGATAAATGTAACTTTGAAACTTGTCACTTGAAAGAACAGCTGCGAGCTTGTAGAAAACCCATTTTTGGTATGAAAAAGATTTGTCCACAAAACCAAAGAAATCATAAATACTGCTAGTCCATGGTTAACTCTTGCAAACATGTGGGTCCTTTGTGGATTAAGTAAGATTTGTTGTTTTGATTTTTCATTCAATATCATGAGAACGAATTTTTCAGCAAATTCTGATATTCAGCCATACAACCTACATTTCAGAATGCGTCGCTGGTTTTTTGGGGGCTCAGAACTGCAGCAGCAATTGCAGAGACGTGTGTGATCACGTAACTGGTCATTGCACTTGCACACTGGGATATAAACAACCGAATTGCGTTGAAGGTTGTGACAAGGCTGATATTGTTATGTTCTACATCACACAATCTGTTTGTATTCTAGTTACTACATGTATATGTGAATTTACATGACATATTTAAATTCCAAAAGGGGTATAGAAACCAACACAAAACAAATATTGGTATATTGGAATATAATTAAACCATATTAAAGGTTAAAAGGTGCGGTTTATAGTCTGCTTCGATAACGTATGCATCTTCAGCCGACTTCGACATTTTACCCCCCCACCCCCGATCACTGGGATTTAAGTCGTCCGTTTACATATGGCGCCGAAGGCAGCCACGGCACATTGACTTATTTCCCTAACAGGTACCCATTTATACACCTGGGTGGAGAGAAGCAACCGTGGGATTATTTTTTTGCTCAGAAAAATCCAGTGCCCCGAGCGGGATTCGAACCAGGGACCTTCCGATCCTACCAGCATCCTACCACTAGACCACTGTCTCCACTTTAATATTTAACAACATTCGTTACAAACTCAAACGTGCAGTGTAATGACTGGTTTTTGTTATTTCTTTATGGTATCTTTAAGTTTATATAGGAACACTCTCTGCTTGCATCATTTTTGATTACATTTGTTATCATACTTGAGTATTGTTTTTATATCTTTTTAAGTTGCTAAATATTAATTGCCTTTTTCACATTTCACGTGTGCAGAGCATGTTTATCTAATCCTTACCCTAGCCCTAAACTGGAACTTTATGTATATAATTTGTACATGCCGATTACAAAAGTGCACGTGGATATTTTCAAAAGACGACTATCAAGAAATGCAAGCTTTACTGAACGTATTTCGAACATTCAAGGAACATATCAATCACCACAAACAAGCAGTTGAATACAAGAAGAACATTACTCGTATTTTTAAAGGTTTGCGTACATTTTTTTCCAGAACAATAATGCACATGTGAAACTATAAAACCAAGTCTCTGCAAATGATTCAACATCATTTTCTTAAACATATGTATTATGATTGTGATGTATATATTTAAAATACTAGTGACACAGTGTTTTCTATGCAAGAGAACACTGTCGGACCTATTTATATCTGTGTTAAACTTGTTTCTTTATAATGTAAACATTCTAATGAAGAAGTGTTTCCAAACAATAACAACTTGTGTCACAGTCATGTTGATAAATGAAAACAATATATATTTACAATGTTCTGTATTGTTTACAAATTATTGCTGTTTTTGCTTTATTTGTATCAACCTTCAGTACCAGTACTCGTATATATTTCATCGTAATAATCATTCAGGTAATGTTCTACTTATATTATCAATAAACTCGATGCACACATTTATACACTTCTTTAGAATTAAATATGCTTTTCATGTAGTACGCACATTCAAAAAAACGTTTAACAGTCGAATTTCCTGGAATTGTGTTGAACCTGTATCGTTGTTTATAGTACGACTTTCATAAGAATATATCAAATCCACAAACCAAAAATTATAGCCACGAAATAACTCTTAAGTTATGTGTTTATGACATGTGTTCACAAACACATTTTCATTTGTCATTATTATATTTTGTGGCAATTTCATTCTGTATACTCGTTACGTTTCTTTTGAATTAAAAGCCTCTCCTGTACATTAAAATGCAAACACAATTTTTCTATTTTGATCCAATCATAGACGCAACTTATGCGTCAGAATAGAGGTTGGTGATGAAATTCCGAAAGCATGACTACACAAATATTCTTAATTGATGTAACCATTTATAAGGGTGCCATATGCAAAATGCATGATTCGTATTTTCAGCAATAAATCACTCAATTTATCCACAGCATTGTTTTAATTTTAAAAATTGAAGAATGTGCATAAAAATTGCACCAAATTTAACAATCAAAATAGCTCATATGTTTTATTCAAACAAATTACGTCTAGAAAAGAAATAAAACACGTCGCAAAAAGTATGCTTAAAGATTTCTAATCTATCGCCTTAACCTATTGCTATTGGCCACGACAACTTCACATTGGTACCTGCTTAAATAAGATATCCATAAGTACACAGGTACAAAGGCTTTTCGATATTTGAAGAAATCGCGGGAAATCATAACGGGTGCGCTACCTTAAGATTTTAATGAAACTTAAATCTTGGTATCAGTTTGGGGCACTTGCTAGCACAGAAATGAACGTTATCAATAAACGGCTTAGCAATGGAATGTTCATTTTGAAGATCGCAATCCGAGGAGTGTGTGGTTTGATTCCTGAACCGGCATCCTAATGTTTCTTTAGACTTGTCTTGAAATAATTTTACGTTGATTTTGCACCTAAATTTGAGTTTAAAAAGAGCAGTTAATTAACATTTATGGCGTTGTTTAAGAAAAAGACAAGTCACAGACTACAGATAAATATGAACCATTAACAAAGGACAATAACCGTGCAATAACTGTAGCAAGAGTTACAATTCTTGGGCATTGTACCTTCCTTTGATTTAATAGTTTTCAACTACGAAGTTTCGTAGTAATACATCTGATAGTTTTCGAGTAATGTCAGGAAAAAGAAACCCGATGGCCGCACGAACGGCGAGACGGGCACTCGAATCAGGTATACATCCCTCTGACATAATTCTTGAGCACGGGTTTAATTTAGTCAGCAAGCACTCTTTTTGCGAACCTTATGTGGCAGTTATATGCCACTATACACATTTGAGTGTTTTAAAACAAAACTAAACAAAATTGAGCTGTTACAAGCAGCAAATATATAACACAAAATGTTAAGGTTGAATCATATATACAACAACTTACAAATTTCATTGTTTCGATTATTTTCCAAATATTTTATGGATAGCAATGAAATTGTTTATGGAAAGATGTAGCTCGCTGTTCACTCTCAGAGTACAGTTTTATACTATTGCATTATTGAATACATATGTTTCATAATTGATTTTTTTCATCTGCACAGAAATCGGAGAGTACCAACACCAAAACATCCCACACAATGCACAATAATACGGTGGCATAGAGGAACATTCATTTGTCTTTTTTTAAATTGCTCTCCTCTTTTTTCTATCTCGTGGCCACGAGTTAGCTATGTCGTGAACACGAGATAGAAAAAAAGAGGAGTGCAAAACTAAATAAAAGCGGCGTAAAATTAAAAAACGAGCGGTGCAGTAAACAAAGGCAGAGTGCATTAAACAAAAGTGGAGAGAATTTTCGCTATCTCGAGATCCCGAGTTAGTAAGCCAATCAAATTTTGCGTAACATGTGTAAATATTCTGTACGCATATATATAGCTGGTCAAAGCAGGCAAGGCTCTGATATAACATAACATACTACTATTAGTACTACTATTACTACTACTACTGCTGTTGTTGTTGTTGTTGCTGCTGTTACTTCTACTACTGCTGCTACTACTACTACTACTACTACTACTACTACTACTACTACTACTACTACTACTACTACTACTACTACTACTACTACTACTACTTCTACTACTACTACTACTACTCCTCTATGCCACCGTACATTAATGATCTAACTTGATTTGTGTTAATTTTCCCTGCCTAACGGTTTTCTGCTTTTGTGAAAGTATATTTTAACAGATTTTGTTTTTAAAAGTATTAATGTTGAGTCCCATACCACAAATTTGAAATAATATCATGCCGAATAGGTTCAAAAGGTCGTCTCTAAGCAACAATAAAACTCATTAAAATCGGACTATCATTAACCATTTTAATAGTTCACACAATGTGTTTCTTTACACGAGATATCGTGTGATGCCTCTTGATTGAATCGATAAAGTACACTTCGTTCGTACCGAGTGAACGGTATAGTATGAATTTCATTCACACCAAGAGCTTTCAAGCGTAAAGATATTAACATATATGTGTTTCAAACGAATTAGTGTTAACATCCTTTTCCTACATAACAACTTATGCGATTTCTGCATACATATAATTATTTTCTATGGACATGGACTTTACATGTCTTGAATATTTAGATTAAAACATTTTTTCTAAAGAGCCCAAACATAAAATTAAATAAAAAAGATATAGATGAAGAAAAATCAATAATAATTTCCACTGGGATTTCAACATGGGTCCTCAGATAAAACCTGCCATCCGGACTTTTATATTGCATGATGAACTTGGCACACTTAACAACAACGATCAAGGTGTTGTCACAAAATTTAACGAACCAACAAAAATACTCCAAACTTTTCAAACATATTGCGTTTGTAAAGCTTTATAATTTTAATTCTAAATACCTTTTACTAAACTTCTTATTCGATTCGAGTCTTTATCCTTAGTCTTATTTTGCATAATTGTACAGCGTTCTTAAAAGTGGCGATTATGTGCATAAAAATGTCAAGGTCGTCTTTTCATCAATATGTGGACTTTAATAATGTGATTATTTAAAATAACGGCAAACGCGTTCTCGGAAATCATTGGCACTGTATAAATAAATACACTGGATTATACCATTATACTACCATTTACAACAGTTGAATAAGTTAAATATTACTATTATGATATTTTATGACTTTGTTGCAAACGACGTTTCACATTCACAGCGTTCTGTCATTGTAAACGTATACATACAGGATATTTTGTTTTGAATTTACTGCGGGAAACCAGTTATATACATGTATTCAAGATAATTGCCCCTGTTTAAAAAGCTCATATTGACTACGCCCCCTTTTCATCTGTGTGTGATTGCCACTGAATATCACGAGGAACTCGTTGAAAAAATGTACACACAGCTGGACAAGTATGTTTTGCTTATTTAATGTGTTACTCACAAATGTACACAGACGTCTACACCGGAGCGATAGATTACAAAATGTGTGAATATTAACTATACAGGCAATCTAAATAATGTATTTGATCTTAAAAAAGGAATTCTTAAAAAGGTATGTGTATATCTTAAATATATAAACAACACAACGGAAAGAATACCGCAGTAAAACACCAATTTTAAGGGCTTTTTGGGTAAAAAGTGCATTTGTATGAAACTGAACATATTTATTCGTATATGCAACATAGTTTACATTTACAGGGATGTTTTCACTGTATGTTGTTGGATAACGTATATTCTGGTTTAAAGACTGTCTGTACATAGCTTGTGAATTTCTTGTAAAACTGATAACAGAAACTTTTAAGAAAAATACTCTATATATACACTAAAAATGAATGATTTATAAAATACATTCTTGTATAACACATTTTGTACATGACTTGTGAATTACACAAAAGACTGAGTACTGGAACGTTTAAGAAAAATACTGTATAGTATATACACTATCAATGTAAATAAGCGATAGATCTGTCAAAATTCTTGCTCAAAATTGTCAGAAAAAATGCAACAAGTCGCTTCCAAAAGCAAAACGTTCACAAAATAACCTGCATTACAACAGCCAAGACAGTTATATTTAAGAAAATAATACACTTTACGATTAACTGCTAGCTTTTCATTAAATTAAGACGGAACATTTCATTTAAAATTCTAAAATATATTAACCTTGAAACAGTAATGCAACGCTGAAAACGTTTCAGATATTTAGCTGATTGTTGGTTTGTGAATCAACCTACATAACTAACATATAACGTGTGAGTTTTGTTTCGGCCCATTGATTTTTGGCGAAGTAATGGGATGTTCTCTAAATTAACCGTTTCCGGAAGTTTTTTACAAGCGCTTTCAGATATTCATCTGAGGTTTGGTGTGTGGGTCGACCTGCATGACATACACATGAAGGTTGAGTTTCGTTCCTATCCATTGATTTTTGGCGAAGTTATGGGCCTTGAACTTGGAAATTAACTCTATAGTAACCGTTTTCTGGATGTTTTTAACGCAACGCTTTCAGGTATTCACCTGATATGTGGAGTGGGAGTCTATCTACATGACTTTCAGATAAAGTTTGAGTTTTTTCCGGTCCATTGATTTTTTAAGAAGTTTCAGGCCTGGGACTTGGATTTTTCTTTACAAAAAACACTGTCGGATATTTTTCCAAAACGTTTTCAGATACTGCCCAAGGCTAGTTACTTTGTCAAATATCAATGGATCGTTATATCGTCATGCTGT
This sequence comes from Dreissena polymorpha, assembly GCF_020536995.1. Lineage (NCBI taxonomy): Eukaryota > Metazoa > Mollusca > Bivalvia > Myida > Dreissenidae > Dreissena > Dreissena polymorpha. The sequence continues at coordinate 48,107,466 of NC_068358.1, read as the reverse complement.
TTCAAATGTGATATAGCTGAAATGTGGCTTCAACGTGCAGTAGTGGCATTGTGTTTCACAAACACAGCTATTGTTCGCTATTATTCAGACTGGCGTTATGAAGAAATTGTGACACGTGTATCCCTTGTTTATATTTTCTTTACGATACCCGTGAAACTGATGAGATAATTAACATATATCATAGCTCAAGATAAGACTAACACTATAAATAGATATTGTTCCGCATGACCTGGTTTGCTAAAAGGTAGTGTACTCCTGATCATCATCTTTAAAGGGTATTGGGTTTTCGTAAAGGATATATAGAGCCTCAGAGCCAGATGCTTTTTTTTACTGAACATGTATTTTGAAGGGGCCGTCGAACGTTTTGGTAAATTGACAAAATAAAAAAAAATTGTTTCAGAATCGCACATTTTCGTTTTAGTTATATTTTTGAAGAAATAGTAATACTGACCATTTACCATGCTCTTAAATATCTATTATATGCATCTTTTGATGATTTGAAAACCTGAAATTTTAAAGCGTCGTGCCAGGTGAAACGATTGAATAATTTGGAAAGTTCTGTTGTTGTCGTTTTATTTTGGGATACTACGACGATTGCTTATATAAGTAAAAAATACATCCGCTCTCAGCATCAGCATGGATGGTCGAGTGGTCTAGGCGGGAGACTTTTTACTCCAGGACTCCAGGTCAGTGGTTCGAGCCCTGTTGAGGGTTACTTTTTTACTTTTTTTAAATTGTATTCTTGCTTTTTGACTGGAGATTTTTAGTTCAAATGTTTAAATTTATCAATGCAAAGCATTTAATGACACGCTTAAATACATGCCAAAAATCTGTTGGACGGCCCCTTTAATCCTATATTTAAATTTTAAACTTGTGAAGTACATAATTGCTCACGTAAATGTCGTTCAATACTTCAACCGGTAAATATAATACATGACGAAATCAGATTTCTAATAAATTATTCAAAATGGAAATATTTGCTTACATGTTTTGCAAATCTTTTCAATGTTGGCCAGAACCCCTCGATAATTTGCTTAACGGTAATATTAATATCTACTTATGATTCCCAAAGAATATGTGCAAAATATCAAAGGGCACACGAATAATGCCATTATATGGGACTCTGACATATGCTATCTTTCATGCTAAACGTGTTGATTACCAAACACAGGTTGATTACCGATGTTGATTACCGGTGGTAGTTTTTAGCTCATCTATTTTTTGAAAAAAAATTATGAGGTATTGTCATCACCTTGGCGTCGGCGTCGGCGTCCGGTTAAGTTTTGCGTTTAGGTCCACTTTTCTCAGAAAGTATCAATGCTATTGCATTCAAACTTGGTACACTTACTTACTATCATGAGAGGACTGGGCAGGCAAAGTTAGATAACTCTGGCGTGCATTTTCACAGAATTATGTGCCCTTTTTATACTTAGAAAATTGAAAATTTTGGTTAAGTTTTGCGTTTAGGTCCACTTTTCTCAGAAACTATCAATGCTATTGCATTCAAACTTGGTACACTTACTTACTATCATGAGGGGACTAGGCAGGCAAAGTCAGATAACTCTGGCGTGCATTTTGACAGAATTATGTGCCCTTTTTATACTTAGAAAATTGATAATTTTGGTTAAGTTTTGTGTTTAGGTCCATTTTATTCCATAAGAATCAAAGCTATTGCTTTCATACTTGCAACACTTACTAACTATCATAAGGGGACTGTGCAGGCAAAGTAATGTAACTCTGACTGGCATTTTGACAGAATTATGTGCCCTTTTTATACTTAAAAAATTGAAAATTTGGTTACGTTTTGTGTTTAGGTCCACTTTATTCCTACAGTATCAAAGCTATTGCTTTCATACTTGCAACACTTATTAACTATCATAAGGGGACTGTGCAGGCAAAGTTATGTAACTCTGACTGGCATTTGGACGGAATTATGTGCCCTTTTTTTCCTAAGAAATTGAACATTTGGTTTAGTTTTGTGTTTTGGTCCACTTTACCCCTAAAGTATCATAGATATTGCTTTCATACTTGGAACACTCGCAAACTATCATAAGGGTACATTAAAAGGACAAGTTGCATAACTCTGGTTGTCGTTTTTACGGAATTATGGCCTATTTTTTACTTAGTAACTTTGAATATATGGTTAAATTTTGTGTTTCGATCCACTAATTTACTTCTTAAGTATCAAGGCTATTGCTTTCAAACTTCAAATACTTTCATGCTATCATGAGGTTACTGTACCTGGCAAGTTGAATGTTACCTTGACCTTTGAATGACCTTGACTCTCAAGGTCAAATTATAAAATTTTGCTAAAATTGCCATAACTTCTTTATTTATGATTAGATTTGATTGATACTTTGACAAAACTACTCTTACCTGACATACCACAATAGACTCCACCCAAACCATCGCCCGTGCCCTCCCCCCTCCCCCCCCCCCGAATCCCCCCCCCCTATTTTTTTTTCTAAGATCATCTCACGAATGACCACCACACCCTCATACTTTACCCCACCCCCACCCCATCCCCCACCACCCCAATTTTTTTTTTTGAAACGGTTAAAAAACACAAATATTTATTTTTATTATTTTATGTTAGAAATACCTTCCAACCATCGCACCCAAGAATCCCCCACCCACCCCACCCTCCCCCCACCCGAATCCCCCCCCCCTAATTTTTTTTTTTTTTTTTTTTTTTTTAAGATCATCTCACATATGACCACCACACCCTCACACTATACCCACCCCACCCCACCCCCACCCATTTTTTTTTGAAACAGTTAAAAAACACAAATATTTATTTTTATTATTTTATGTTTGAAATACCGTCCAACCATCGTACCCAAGAACCCCCCCCCCCCCCAATAAAAAATTTTTTTCGCATTTTTTTTCGCATTTTTGGAAAATAATGTTAAAAATGTCCACACCCCCACACTATACACCCCTCTTCACTCCACCCCTCCCTCCTTTGTGATTGAAAATGAGAGTCCCTTCACCTTTAAAAAGAAAATAGACGAGCGGTCTGCACCCGCAAGGCGGTGCTCTTGTTCCGTTGTAGTATTGTTAACAAAAAGACTGTATGATCAATCATGTTGTACCACCACGACGGCATATAATATATGTTGATATATTGTACGCATTCCTGTTAAAAATTTTCAATATAGATTTTGTTTTAGTCCCAAAAGTCATAGTGAAATTATTGTATTGGCCTTAGTCATGCGAAACAATTTCTTTTTACATGTAATCCATTTTTTAATTCAACAGGATCTATGGTTGACTGCTGTGTCGGGGAGCACACGAAGGTCTGTATGAAAAATGGTGGACATTTTTCATTACTCGTACTCGTATAACCTAAAGCTGAGTGACTTGTTGATGAAAGCCCCCTCACACCTTTGTATCGGAAAGCATCTCTATCAGCAAACGATGGACCAATCTGAATATTGTGACGTCACAATCGTAGCAGGACATAAAGTAAGTATTACACTTCAATTGTCATTCGTTTGACGAAATTGTTCTTATAACAAGCATATATCAGTTTATACTTGAAACATTGTTTTACTTTTATGCCTCCGGATCGATAGATCGGGGGTATATTGTTTTTGTCCTGCCTGTCTGTCATTCTATCCCAAAACTTTATCCTTGGTTAAAATTTAATAACTTTTGCAATATTGAATATAGCAACTTGATATTTACCATGCATGTGTAGCTCATGGAGCTGCTCATTTTGAGTGGTGAAAAGTCAAGGTCAAGATCATCCTTCAATGTCAAGGTCAAATATTATTGTATTTTTCTTTACTAAAACTTTAACCTTCGTTAAAGTTTTATCATAACTTTTTTAATGGTGAACACTGCAACTTCATATTGGCATGCATGTGTATCTCGTGGAGCTGTCAAGGTCATCCTTAAAGGTTAAAGGTCAACAATTAAAAAAAATCATTTCTCCATTCAATCTCTTACTTACTTCTCGTGGAGCTGCACATTTTGAATGGTGAAAGGTCAAGGTCATCCTTCAAGGTCAAAGGTAAAAAAAAATTAAAGCGGCGCAGTAGGGGGCATCGTGTTTCTGACAAACACATCTCTTGTTTTAACATAGTAGATGCGTGATACTTTTTTGTTAAGGTTTCTTTCTATGGGCATTTGGGCGCCCTCATGATGTATGCGGTAAACTTATTAATTGTCCCCTACCGGTGAAACCGGAGGGGACTTATGGTTTGCGCTCTGTGTGTCCGTCACACATTTCTGGATCATGCGATAACTTTAAAAGTTCTTCATATGTTTTATGTAACTTGAAATATTGACAGATGGCAATAAGGAGATTATGCACGTCATTTCATTTTGTTCCTATGTCAGGAATTCCGGTTGCTCTGGCAACAAATAGACTAGAAATATTGCAGAAATTGGTGGAGTTTCACCGGTAGGGGACCATATTACTTGACAATAGTCTTGTTGATTGTATTATATAAATCAAGGATCTCGTTGTTTTTAGCTCGGCTGTTTTTTTGGGGAAAAAACGAGGTATTGTCATAGCCAGCTTGTCGTCCGCCGTCAGCCGTCCGCCGTCCGCCGGCGTCGTGCTTAAACTTTGACATTTTGCTATAAAATTAAAGTGCTTTCACCTTCAACTTTGAAACTCATAGGTAGATGCACCTTGATGAGTTCTACACGCCATACCTATTTTGGAGTCACTAGGTCAAAGGTCAAGGTCACTGTGACCTCTAAAAAAATATGACAAGCTTTCATTTATTCAAAAATCCACCCGCAGCCGAGCGTGGCACCCGTTATGCGGTGCTCTTGATTATGTAAAATTATTAAACTAGTGTTTACCATAATGATATTATGCATTTTACCTATCACGGAATGAGAAGCCCCCACCCCCGCAAAATATTATCCGCACAATATACAATCTACAAGAAAATAGGCCAACGGCCAGAAAACTCTAAGAATGAGTTATTGTTTTTTAACATCCCACTTAGATATAACCAGCTCTATTTGAATGTAATTGAATTCTGTTTAATATCAATTGTGTTATGGCGCACGCGAAATTTGACCAAATGTCTTAACTTGCTCAATATTGAAGCTTTCAATTGCACCATACATTCATTTTACTCAACGTTACGATCGGCATGTGGCCATGCATTTGGAATATTTTACTTCTTTTAGCGCTCCTTTCATTTATGCTTTGTTCGTGATTGCGCGATTTCCAGTTCAACTTTACTTACGGTTCTTATTGTTATAGACGCTGAAGGCCCACTGGTGTGTCCTGGTGATGTGTCCCTACTTTCAAGCTCTGTACCACAGTGGATTGAAGGAAAGACAGGAAGGTTATACTAGTTATCTTCATACTTATAGTTGCCACTCCGCTTTCAGACAACTTCACAATTACACGTGATCCAAAGAGTTCGACCTATGTTAACATATCTGATGTCCATCTATCGTGATGGCCCATTACTTACGAAATGTTGACCAAAGCATATGAATAACTAGAAATGGCGCGGCAGAGGCCGACGCGTATCCCCACGCCGCATGTTTGACCCAGGGGCGCCCCAGGGTTGGTAATTGGGCCCTGCATAGTTGAGATTGACCGTATTGTCATAAGAGAAGTTCAGTATCAATAAGAAGTATATCTGTGTAGAAATGAAGAAATTATAGTAAAAGGCAATTTTGGGTGGGCGTGGCCTATGTGGGCGGGGCGCCCCAGGGTTGGTAATGGGGCCATACATAGTTGAGATTGACCGTATTGTCATAAGAGAGGTTCAGTATCAATTTGAAGTAAAGCGATGTAGAAATGAAGTAATTATAGTAAAAGGCAATTTTGGGTGGGCGTGGCCTATGTGGGCGGGGCGCCCCTGGGTTGGTAATGGGGCCATGCATAGTTGAGATTGACTGTATTGTCATAAAAGAGGTTCAGTATCAATTTTACGTGAATTGGTGTAGAAATGAAGAAATTATAGTAAAATGCAATTTTGGGTGGGCGTGGCCTATGTGGGCGGGGCGCCCCAGGGTTGGTAATGGGGCCATGCATAGTTGAAATTAACCGTATTGTCATAAGAGAGGTCCAGTATCAATTTGAAGTGAATCGGTGTAGAAATGAAAAAAATATAGTAAAAGGCAATTTTGGGTGGGCATGGCCTATGTGGGCGTGGCCTATGTGGGCGGGGCGCCCCAGGATTGGTAATGGAGCCATGCATAGCTGAGATTGACCGTATTGTCATAAGAGAGGTTCAGTATCAATTTGAAGTGAATCGGTGTAGAAATGAAGAAATTTTAGTAAAAGGGAATTTTGGGTGGGCGTGGCCTATGTGGGCGGGGCGCCCCAGGGTTGGTGATGGGGCCATGCATAGTTGAAATTGACCGTATTGTCATAAGAGAGGTTTGGTATCAATTTGAAGACCATCGGTGTAGAAATGAAGAAATTATAGTAAAATAACCTAAAAAATAAGTAAAAATATCTGACCCGGCCCCACCCCAACCCCCATTACTTTTGACCCAGGGGTCAGATCAAAATTTTAAATAGTGCAGGGTCGCACATATGCATAGCTACCATGTGCCTAAGTTGCAAGATTCTAGTGCTAATAGTGTAGGAGGAGATAGTGGCCAGGACGGACAGACAGACGGCGGAGATAACCACAATATCCCCACGCTTTTCAAAAAGCGTGGGGATAATTATTAAGTAATATTTCATATTTGAGTCCCGTTAATAGCTTTTCTCATGAATGCAAACAACTCATTTTTATAACTTACGTATTTGTATACTTAATAAATACGCGCATTAAAGGGATCTTTTCACGCTTTGGTAAATTGACAAAATTGAAAAAAGTTGTTTCAGATTCGCACATTTTCGTTTTAGTTATGATATTTGTGAGGAAACAGTAATACTGAATATTTACCATGGTCTAATATAGCCATTATATGCATCTTTTGACGATTTTAAAACCTAAAAATTATAAAGCGTTGCAACGCGAAACGATTGAATAATTTGGAGAGTTCTGTTTTTGTCGTTAAATTTTGTGAAACTACGAAGATTGCTTATATAAGGTATAAAATACGTAAAGTATGTATACTCGGCGGAATAGCTCAGTAGGCTAAAGCGTTTTTACTTCAGGACTCTGGCAGGACTCCAGGGGTCACTGGTTCGAAACCTGCTACGGGCAATGTTCTTTTCCTTTTTTTAATTTTATTCTTGATTTTTTACTGGAGCTTTTACCATCCAATGTTTACATTTTTCAATATAAAGCATTTAATGAATAAGTAAAAAAATGTCAAAATCTGTGAAAAGAGGCTTTTGGTAAACGTATATCAGCGAGTAAAGTGTCCTTCAGCTTAATAATGCTTCAATGATACTTAATTATATATCTGCCTACATGTAACATTCCCTTTTACCTCATCTCAATATTTATGCTTTTCTATAAGAACTCCCTATTCAAGACTCGGTCATCAAAAATCCGAAATAAAAAATCATCTTCGTGTTTACTCATCTTCTCCCATACTTATCATTGCTTACATCATGAGCTGTCTTTTATTCCTTTTCAGGTCAGGTGCAACTCCAGATAGGCAACAGTGACGTCATTGTTGACGTTATAAGTTTCCTGTATAGCGGCACAATAACGATGAATGACAAAAGAGTGAAGGATATTTTGCAAGTTGCGGATTACCTGCAGATAGATTCACTGACGCAACTTTGTGACGAATATCTGAGACGTTCTGTAACTTTCATTAATTGTACCCAATTCATTCTCCTTTCGAAGACATACAGACTGAAGGTGTATGATGAAGTGATGTCATATCTGCTCTCTGAAATACCAATAATTCTTAACCGACCAGATGCGGTGCAGCTCCCTGTCGATGTTCTACTGAGGTTGATTCAAGACCCAACATTGAGTTATGTCCCTAGAAGTTTGCTGTTTGAATTTCTCGTTCGCTGGGTGGATAATGACCCCAAGCAAAGGGAAGAATTTTTTGAAACCGTGTTTCACGAGTTGGATCTATTGAAACTAGACAAGGCATTTATAAAGGAGCAGGTAATGACATGTCAGTATGTTTCAGGTCGTGATTCATGCGTTAAAAGGTGTTCACAGTCATTAACCCGTCTTCTATCACCTAGTACAGATGGTAGAATCGATGCTATAGTTGTTCTAGGTGGTATTGACGAGAGGAACTCTAGAATGGATTACATGTTCGCTTACATCGTCAACGAGAACCGCTGGACCAAACTTTTGAACGTACATTCTGTATCGGATACGCCAAGTATTTCTGTCTGTGGCAGCACATATGTTCATGTATTCAAACAGATAAATGGCGACCTAGTTTCAAACGTATACAAGTATTTCAAAAAATTCAGCTTTGTTACGAACGAGTGGAAGCATCTTTATTGGAAAAATGTAAAGAACTTACCCGAAGATTTGATAATTACAAGCGTCAACGCAATGTTATTCGCAACAAGTACGGGGAAGGTATGTTATGTGGGCTTTTGTAAACGCAAGAATGGCAAAAAGCCCGGAATTTGTGCGTGTCTTGTAGGGGCCGATGCTCAGTCCACGTCTCCCTTTCGGCTGGTATGCTTGACAAGTGCTCGGAAAACCATGCGGGTCTGCATTGTTCATGAAAGGTACGTTTGCATCGTGATCAGAAGCATCAATGGCCGACAATTACTGCTAAAGCTTTATTTGATCGACACCGCCATGCAATCATGGAGAGTTGAGGAATATTCTACCAGCAGCGTTTTTTTGTCTCGCGGGTATGACCACTGCTTTGTGTTGACTGATAGAGTGTACGTCACTAAGGACATTTTCAAAGACGACTTCATTACCTTTGATATAACTACCCGCACGTGGACAACCATGAAATCAAAGTCATTTCCAGTGCCAAAGTTGTTAAACTATAGCTTTGCGACATTAGGAAATAAGATGTTTGTCTTTGGAGGGAAAGACGAGGCCTCGTGTGTAACAAAAAACGTGTATGTTCTTGACTTTGACAGTGGGAGCTGTACCCAACTTTCTCCTATGCCCATGCGGCTGTTTAACAGCCAGGCAGTGCGCGTGCGTATCCCTGGTAACGTGTGCCACAGGCAGTGTCCTCATTGCAATTACCGCGCTGACTTCATTACACGTGAAAGATGAATTCAGGGAAAAGATCAGTATTCTTAGGCATGTTCTCGAACCAGAGACTCCCAACCTTATTTGGAAAACTTCGCTCCCAAAGTGGTCCAGTGCGATGCCGAAAATGTATGATGACTACAACAGCCAATCTAACGTGTTTCTGTAATTTGAATAACTGTGTTTGAATTGATGTAAACATGCGAACAAAGCATGTGATTTATGGAAGTATTACACAATTATTATGCATGTTCTATAATAAAGACATGTTTCATATAACTGATTGTGATTTAAAACGGGTACTAGTATATCAACATAGGATAATACAAAGAATATGTGTTACTCGCTCGAAACTCAAATAAATACGTTTACCCGACTAGACGATAAATGTGTTTGTAAATGTTTCTTTATTTATAAAGTGCGAAAATTTTCATACGTTATTACATATATTTTCTTTAGTTGTTTTTTAACTTAATTTCATTAAATCCAAATATATTTTTGCGTTTAAATTGAGACACCTATTTAAAATGCATTATGATGAAAATGACAATACTCGCCACGCAAATCGAACTGAGTCGGCAGAGTCCTCACGTGGGATCCATCTTAACGTAGTTTTTATTTTTAATACGGCACATTCGCATTCACGGCGGGCAGTGAACAATAAAATTATATAATGAAAATGTTTAAAAAAACACTTAAAACACTAGGTTTGAAAATAAGCATTTTATCAAAAATAAGTATATCTAAACTTTTTTTGGTTTTACCTTTTATTTCATATATTTATGTCATCTCGCTATAAACGGAATAGTAATAGAAGCGTCCATTTCCAGATCGGCTGATAGTTTACAAATGCATATGTTCAAGTATTTGATCATTTTGATCAACTTATATAAAATTATCACATAATTATGATATACTGATGTTCAACCTTAAAAGTAAATGATTAGAACAAATATACTCATCATATATATGTATGTGATCAAATTAATCGTGACTAACGCTTAATCATTGAATAACTGTGATTTTAGCATGTTATGTATAATAAGTTGCAATTTTGTCGCAAAAATAGATGTCTGGTGACTTTTGATATCATATATTATCAAACGAATCTGGTAGGGCGTAGTAAAAGGCTAGGCCCTAATATCACTTGAGGTCACAGTATACTAAATAACCGTTTCATGTACGGCTGTACTCTCTAAAAAAAATCATAGTTGACTCGAAGGCATGTTTTACACTTAAAACTATTGTTCTGGCTTTCTCTTTTGGAGATAGTGGTAAGGCATGAATAGGTGTTCACTTCTAAATGCCTTAAATATGATAAACTTAGAAACTATAGTAAAACATTGCACTGAAAAAGGTTACATTCCACCAGAAAACGGCCGGATTTTTTTTTGCAAAAACAGTCGATTTTGACTTTTGACAAGGTCTTTCTCGGTTCTTTAATGACATTTCTTTTGTATTGCACAAATCGATTCCGCTTAGAATGGCCTTTAAGAAAAGGTATGGTTATGGGGTCTCTATGTGCAAAATGTTGCATTTACTTTCGCTTAACGATGTCGCTTTTACATTGAATTATATAGGGAAACTATTTAGAATATTGTCACAAATGAGCTGTATTTACATGAAATCACAATTTTTGGGGTTGGGTATTTCGAGTTTTGGCAAGTTTAACGAGATAAATGCGTTTGTTTTTATGAATTTAAAGAGAATTGCGCGATTTTAAGAAAAAAAAAACTGCTTGTACAGAGGAATATAAAACAAAATCGTACAAAACAATCGACTCGAGCATCTCCAATCGCAACAATTTGCACTGAAAGGACCTAAAAACACGTGTTAATAGGTGTTTACTTCTTTGTCAAAATACATTGTAACAATGCAAATACCGCGCTGACGTCATAACACGTATACGATGATTTCAGGGAACAAATCAGTATTCTGAAGCATGTTCTAGAAAACCAGAGACTCCCAACCTTATGTGGGAAACTTCGCTCGCAAAGTTGTCCAGTGCGATGCCGAAAATGTATGATGACTATAAAAGCCAATCTGACGTGTTTCGGTAATTTGAATAACTGTGTTTGATGTCAACAGGCGAACTAAGAATGAGATTCATTGAAGTATTACAAAAGTATTATTCAAGTGCTACGATAAAGGTCTGTTTTAAATAATTGATTGTAATGGGTACTAGTATATTAACACAGTATAATACAAGGAATATGTGTTGTTCGTTCGAAACTCAAATAAATACGTTTACCCGACGAGACAATAAACGTGTTTGTAAATGTTACTTTTCTTTAGAAGTGCGAAAATTTTCATGCGTAATACATATATTTTCTTTAGTTGGTATTCTACCTTCATTTCCTAATATCCAAGCATATTTTTGCGCTTAAATTTAAACACCTCTTAAACTGCATTATGAAAAAATAACAACTTTCGCCACGCAAATCGAGCTGACTCGGCAGAGTCCCCACGTGGAATCCATCCTAACGTAGTTTTTATTCCCCTACAGGTTTCACCGGAAGGGATTTATGGTTTGCGCTCTGTGTGTCCGTCAGTCCGTCAGTCTGTCACACTTTTCTGGATCCTGCGATAACTTTAAAAGTTCTTCATATTTTTTCATGAAACTTGAAACATGGATAGATATCAATATGGACATTATACACGTCATGTTATTCTGATCCTACGTCAAAAATTCTGGTTGCTATGGCAACAAATGGACTAGAAATACTGCTGAAAATGGTGTGTTTTTTCTGGATCCTGCGATAACTTTAAAAGTTCGTAAAATTTTATCATGAAACTTGAAACATAAATAGATAGCAATATGGACATTATGCACGTCATTTCATTTTGTTCCTAGGTCAAACATTCTGGTTGCTATGGCAACAAATAGACTAGAAATACTGATGAAAATGGTGTTTTTTCTGGATCCTGCGATAACTTTAAAAGTTCTTAATATTTTATCATGCAACTTGGAACATGGATAGATGGCAATATGGACATTATGCACGTCATTTCATTTTGTTCCTACGTCAAAAATTATGGTTGCTATGGCAACAAATTAAAACAATATTCTGACAATGGTGGAATTTTCGACAATGGTGGAGCCGGTAGGGGCTTTTATTGCTTGGAAATAGTCTTGTTATATTTAATTTGTGCATTCGAATTCACGGCGGGCATGTGAACAATCAAATTATATGATTCAAACGTCTCAAAATCACTTTAAACACTGGGTTTGAACATTAGCAATGTTACAAAAAAATAAGTATATCCTAAGCTTTTATAATATCTAACATATATATAATGTATGTATGAGTCAACTCGTTATATACAGAATTGTAATAAAAGCGTCTATTTCCAGATCGTGCACAAATACGTATGTCCAAGTATTTGTTCACTTTTGTAATATTTCTCATGTATTTATGATAAAAGTATGATCAATAGTATCAGTAAATGATTAGAACTAATAGACTCATCATATATATGTATTCTATAAAATGAACCGTCACAAACGCTAAACCATTAAATAACTGTGATTTTACCATGTTATGTATAGATCTAATATGTTATAAATTTGTCGCAAACATAGATGGCTGGTGACTTTTGATATCATATGTTATCAAACGAGTCTGGAAGGGAGTAGTAAAAGGTTATTATCGGTCAGGAGTATAATAACATTTAAAAATATGTGTTCAGCATCTCCAATTAAATTAATATCTACTTGCATAATGAAATCAGATATCTTAACCAGTGAATTTATTTTATTTGAATAAAATAGTATTATTATTATGATATAGAGAATATATGGTGTGTGACTTTTTATAACATGTGATATCAGACGAGTCTGATATGGCGTTGTAAAAGGCGAGGCTTTCCGAGCTTTTGCCTACGCCATATCGGACGATTCTCATATCACATGATAATAAAATTCTTCATTCATGTATTCTTTTTATTATTCGACTTGAAAAAAATATTGAAAACTAGACCCCAAACAAGTAAAATAAAACAGTATACACTTATTTCATGGATGCGCGGTGAACAGTACCACCTATCGGCCTCGGGCAACAGTACCAAAGTCATCCCTAATACCTTGGGAAACAGTTTTGACTGTTCACCGCGCATCCATGAAATAAGTGTTTTATTACCTGATCAAATTTCCAACATAGAAATAACAGCAAACTAAATTTTTATTTACACACAACAGTAATCGATAAAATCATATTACATGATAATAAAATTCTTCATTCATGTATTCTTTTTATTATTCGACTTGAAAAAAATATTGAAAACTAGACCCCAAACAAGTAAAATAAAACAGTATACACTTATTTCATGGATGCGCGGTGAACAGTACCACCTATCGGCCTCGGGCAACAGTACCAAAGTCATCCCTGATACCTTGGGAAACAGTTTTGACTGTTCACCGCGCATCCATGAAATAAGTGTTTTATTACCTGATCAAATTTCCAACATAGAAATAACAGCAAACTAAATTTTTATTTACACACAACAGTAATCGATAAAATAAATAATTTTGACTGTTTAACTGTAAAATGACGTCAATTTTTCGACGAAATGACGTCATTATTTCAGCGGGCAACAGTTCAAACTGTTGACCGGTCAACAGTTCGATATTCACCGGTAACAGTTTAAAACATTGCAAATTTCTTTTTCGACGAGGAAATAGCAAAAAATAATTAATTATCATTTATATAAGACATCAGGTAATAATCAAAACTGTTTCCCAAGGTATCCTATCGGCCTCGGGCAACAGTACCAAAGTCATCCCTGATACCGAGGGACAACAGTTTCGACTGTTCACCAAGAATCCATGAAATAAGTGTTTTATTACCTGATCAAATTTCCAACATAGAAATAACAGCAAACTAACTTTTTATTCACACACAACAGTAATCGATAAAATAAATAATTTTGACTGTTTAACTGTAAAATGACGTCATTTGTTCGACAAAATGACGTCATTATTTCAGCGGGCAACAGTTCAAACTGTTGACCGGTCAACAGTTCGATATTCATCGGTAACAGTTTAAAACATTGCAAATTTCTTTTTCGACGAGGAAATAGCAAAAAATAATTAATTATCATTTATATAAGACATCAGGTAATAATCCGCAAATATTTAGCGATTCAGAGTACAGCACAATATGAATATTGTGCTGATGAGCCTGACGACGTCAGAATGGATCGATGTGTATTGAACATAGCATGCACGAAATAGTCCCAGGTAAAATCCTCAATAAGAACTTTATAACACGGATTTAGTAACTGAGAAAAACATCGAATCGAGAAAAATCGAAAATTATTTTACCGTGAGATTAAACATAACCAAAAAATACACAATTTTATTTAAATAAACACGCAGATTGCAGACTGCAGTCTACGTGAACGGTTGTGTTCAAAGTGTGAAATGCGAACACAAAATGTTCAATTATACGGATTTTTAATTATCACAACAATTGGAATTCTGACCCAGTGAGTTTTTTTATCAACGTTTAACACCATAAAATGATGCATTCAATGTCGAAATAATGACGGTACCTAACTCTCAACAAAGTTAATATGATAACATGTGTGGGGAAATCAAACGTTTAGGAGTTACAATTTGAGTTTTGTCGCGTTTGTATTGTTGGTGTGAATTGAATTTTAATGGGCCAACACGAAATTGAATACAATATTAATTATTTAAAACACCCACGTAATTCCTTATGTAGCAATGACGAAATCGAATAGCGGCATGACGTGCTCTGGAAAGCTATAACGTTGATGGATTGCGGACGTTGTGAGAAATTAATGTCTGCAAGCAACATCGGATTCGTTATAAGTGTATCATGACGAGCTCCGTCCGGCGTCCGTCAGTTATCGTTCAGAGTCCGTCCGGCAATCAGACGGTCGCCGGCCGATGTATATGTCCATGGTTAATACTTGTATTTTTGCGGATACCCGTACAATTAATCCGATGTCGGGCGACAACCGTGCATTGGTCGTCCGATCGTTTTTCGATCTCAACTCGATTCCTTCCCGGGCAGGACGTCGAGTAAAATATTAATTTAAAATTAATCCAGACGCCGCCTGATGCTTCAAAATGACCCAGTGTCCGTGAAATCATCGGCCGGGCGCCAGCCCAATGAGCGGAAGAATACGTCGTCCGCTGATCGGTATCTATTTGTGACGGAGGTATTACGTGTTAGGTACTAGCATCGTACCGCCAACATTGGGTTGATATAGGCATGTTTTTACTGGTTGAGTCTTACACGAGTCCCACATAGAATGCACATGTGTCCGTTATGGGTCTGCCTATATATACGTTATTACCTAACTATCCGACATACATTGTGTATTGCTTTAAAAATATATATTTCAAACGTTCAACCTTTATTAAAGAGCCAAATTTGAGCTACATGGTGTATAGGCTGGGATTATGAGATGATTTTTGCATGTCTTACTATTGCAAACACGGACTCTTCATCTCTCAGTTTCTTTATCTTGAATGATGTCTATTCCCATGTATTGCCTAGTCTGCAAATTCCTTGGTAAATAATAATACTTACAATTACTTTAATATTGACACAGTCCAGTGCCCGTTTTGGCAATACCTGTCATAAATCAAAGCGCTGTAAGCGCTGAAGGCCTGGGGCTGGGTTTAGTGTGACGTAAAATGCATTTACGATGTTTTGTCCGAATTTCTCCCTTTGTCCGAACTTATACGGATTGACCCTTGCGGCTGAGTGCAGAAGCTCAGAGACTGTAAGAAAAGACAAAAGTTGTGTATATACTACAGTGTACATAGACGGTGGAGGACAACACGATACGGGTTGTGTGAACGATAACGTTTTGTTCAACTCTACAGAACTGATAGAGGTCCGTCTGCATAGGCGGTGAAGATATACAACAACAACAACATGGCCGCGAAAAACTGTTATTGTTGGCGTCAAATAAATCACTTTCAATAGCCTAAAATAGCTTTCTATTACATAATTAACAGATCAGGAAAACACTCATACTTCCTTTGTAATGTGTATACAAAAGAAAATCCACTTAAGCCCAAGTGTCAATTTTGCCGGTAGAGCCCCGGTCCATACCGGTTTGCTAACGCCGGTCGACCGGCGTGGACCGGGATGATTCGTAGAAATTTGTTAACGCAGTGACACTATTTCAAGGTGCCGCCCCGGTTGAAGCCGGTCAACAGCCCGGCAGAGTCCCGGTCAACCCGGACTGGCTACGGTTTATCCCGATGAAGCGCCGGCAAAGCCCCGGTTGTCGCCGGTAGTGCCCCGGTAAAAGCCGGCAGCGTCCCGGCATAGCCCCGGTTGTCGCCGGTAGTGCCCCGGTTGAGCCCCGGTGAAAGCCGGCAGAGCCCCGGTATACCGTAACACCGCCGGCACTCACCGAGTCTATACCGGCATCAGACCCCGGCAGAGCTACGGCAACGCCCCGATTTTACCCCGGTCGTCGCCGGTAAAGCCCCGGCGAAGCCCCGGTGAATGCCGGTGGCGTTCCGGTAGAGCTCCTGTTTTCTTATTTACCGTAGCTATACCGGGACTCTAACGACATTCAGCGGAGCGTTGCCTTAGCTCTGTCGGGGTCTGTATGGGCCTCGGTGGAGCTACGGTGCTGTCCCGGTTGTTCCCAGTGCCGCGCCGATCGTTGCCGGTCCTTCCCAGTGACTCCCGGTTGATCCCGGATGTATTAAACATTTTAATACTTTCCCGGTGGAGCCCCGGTTTTCCCCGGTTCATCCCGGTCGTCCCCGATGGAGCCCCGGTTCATCCCGGTAGAGTCCCGATTCATCCCGGAAGATCCCGGATCACGCAAAGGGGCTCCGCCGGCATCATAGTGAGACTGGGCATTTACCCTGATAAAGAACGGTGTACAGATTGTGTACGTTGTCTCACATAGAACTTTTCGCGCTCGATTTGCGCGCTCAATCTGCGCAGCGAAATATCATATCCGGTAACTCTGTATATTTCCGAGAATGTTCATGAATATTTGTTGTTGTTTTTTTTCATTTTCTTTTTTCTTCAATGTCTCGTTAACGCAAAATAAAATAAGAATATCTTAAAATATGTTTATAAATACCAAATGTAATGTCTTCAAAAAACGTATCAGAAAAAAATTCTTCTTACTGTCTCCGTATCTTTTCAGCCTAGACCGTCAAGTGAGGAACTTATGCTCGCATGAATATGCAAACAATCATAAAAACTATGTCGTAGCCAATGCTAAGCAATTTCGCTTCAACAATATTTTTTACACGTTTTATGACACTGTCAAGTTATATAGTGATGTCCTGGCCCCGTGTTCACAAAACGATTTTGCAATCGAAAACTTGATTTCAGCTGACATCGATTTTCGTTTATGCCTATCAACTACAATGGAAATCCATTTTCAATGATAAGCAAAATCGATTTTCGATTGCAAAAAATGTTTTGTGAACACAGGGCCTGTATTTACAAGGCGGGTTATTGAGATCTGCGAAGAACTTCTTTGATTGCGCATGAATTACCGCCAAGTGGTAGTTCGGACTTTTTGGAATTCATTCATTCGTGGGTTCTGACTGTCTCAGAAATTGGTATCATTACTATGGCCTTAGGGCTACGCCCCAAGCCAAAAACGCAGATTAAAAACCGGCATCGCGTAAATACATTATAAATGTAACACAGTACATTGTACATGCAAGTAAGCCATGTTAACAACTGTTCTTAAGCCCGGGCACTTGCATGTTTATAAATGACTATTGTGAGATATCATTGAACTAAATAAAACATATTGTTACATACATGTGCAGTTGCAAAACTTTACAGTTTATTTTTTATTCGTTGCTGGCGCTTCTAGAATGTTCGTATTTTCAATTTGATTTTACTTACCTATTGAAGGATATCGTGAGACATTATGGACCCATTTCGGTCCTAAATTGATGATGCGTTTTTAGCCCCCTAGTGTTGTATTACCGTTTAAATATAAAAAACAAGAAATATCTTTAAAAAAAGATATACGGCGTTGATTGTGGTTGGAGTTTGTGAAAGGTAAAGAGTTCAATGAATGAGATAAAGGATATCGAATGACTTATTTCTGTGCAGTTCTTAGCTGCATCACACGCAGTAAGGGATGTTACGCAGAGTGTTCGCGGCTTATTTTACATTATTACATATTGCTGGTCATAAACCTATATATACAAAACAGAAAACCAAAAGACGAATGGAAGTGAAAAAAACATATAAGTTAACCGGCCACACGCGAAGTATCCGTACATATTTTAAATATTTATACGCGCGTTCTTCGAACAAACCTTTGTTAGTGGTTTGTCGGGCATTGCTTTTTGATTCGATTATTAACAGTATCGAGAATCATCGCGTTCATGCTTAATACATTAGTTAGTGTGGTGTAATAATTCTTGTTAAATTAATCAAAAATAATATTTATCATGGTATTGTTGAAAACACATTAAGAATCTATTAATGACATACCATAATTATATCGCTTAATATCTTAATGAAACATATTTCTGGTCTAAAGAAAATTCCAGTTCACCTAGTTCACGCGATAGCGTCTATATTACATAACGATTATTTTACTGGCCGCGAACTCAGGTCAGCACATAAGGTAGTCGTGAAGACGCAGCGATGACCTGTCAATAAACTCTGACATTCACATTCACACTCACACACTGGCCGCGAACTGACCCTGATACCTCGCGAGTTGAAATGCAATGCATTAAAGTGAGGCCACACTTCCATTGCTCTTTATACTTTTACATGTTAACATGTTGACAGGAATATGGAAGTCAGTACTTAATATGAGAACATAGCCTTAAAGTACAAACGCTCTTGCGTTAGAAATCCTCTGAAAATAAAAGGTGCACGCACAAACAGTATTGATGTCGAGATTTGAGTGTAAAACTGTTCTATCTATTAAGCCTTTTCATTAGAGATACCATTGTTTCATGCAGTAAAACAGTGTTACAAAGACGCGGACATGTTTCAAATGTTCTGGTGGTATACTCAAAGCAGCCAATGGAATAAATGAAGTATATTCATTCGTGTCTAGCCGCGGAAAACTGTATTTGAATTTTATTGGACACTTACACAGGTCAGGTAAGGTCAAAGGTGACTTAAAACAGCTATGCCGAATAACAGTTGCCTAGAGCCGTGATGTCACATCTTAATGAAAACACATAATATTTTATGCATAAATAATGTGTTATGTTATTTTACTATTTCTAATTTACTCATTATCTGTTACCATGATACTAACTATAAATCTTATATTCAAGTACGTGTGTTTAACCTAAGTATATGGTCTCATGAGCTCCTCTTTTTTCCAATCAAATTCGATCTCGGCCATTGTGGCCCTTTATTCTATAAAGACTAGGACGTGATAATCCATAGTGGTCAAAATTATCACCCACCTCCACCCATTTAACTCCAAAGGGTTTGACTCCCGTACTTTCTGTGTTTATATGTGTTCATAAAACGCATTTTATCTTGTTTCATTTTTATAACGCATCAATTATTTTTGTGTTTTGTGTACCACTTTAGGGCTTGTTTTTACTGTCCGTCATGTCATACAGGAAAGATCGCAACATCACACTCAAATTCATGTTTTGTAAATAAGTAGTAGTATTTGAATTCTATACTATATCTGAGTGATATTCGTAGCATGCTCAGAAAAGGTCCTTAATTTCTATATTTTTAACAATGTACACAAGTGCATTGCTACGATCACACGTTTCTTCCTTGGTCGGGTAATTCCACCAGAGGAAATCGGGAGTCCCTCGTGGGCGGCTACCATTCTAGTGAAGATATATGGTTAAATCTGTAGTTATCTTAAGCTTATTTTCTTTATCGTAAGTGGTTTATTTATTTATCGCAGTTTTAAAACAGTTTTTCAGACGAAAAGGTGTGCAAAACAAAAAGACACGTATATTAAATGAATAAAACCATGGTAGCATATTTATGCCAACCACATATCCGCGAGGCTATATCGACTATGTTTTAAACACAATTCGCTGGACCTTCTTGACAATGATCAGACAGTATTTATGAATGAAATCTCCAGTTGTAAAGGCACACCTTCGCATTAGACCAATGAAATCACTCGTGTGTTTAAAATGTCAGTTAGTTCAAATGTATGAAAACAACGGTTTAAAACGGCACTGGACTGTTAGTTTTGATGCACAATGCAACGGCAAACACGGTAAGAATGTTTTTTGATACGTTTTATTGAATTATTGTTTCGATGTCCGCGAACTTAGCAGGGAAAATGCCCTTTACTCCGTGACGATTTCAGTCATGAATACTGACTGATCGATGTTAAGTGGGTCAGGCGAGTTGTGTATCGTGTTAATTCTTAAAAGTTGACCCAGTATTTGTAAAAATATTGCAAGACATATACATATCCAAAAAGAAAATAAGTTTCTGCGTTGAATAAGACCGGGTTCATGAAAATCGCTGCAAAATTAATGAAGTAATGGCTGTTCAAAGCGATGCACCCCGTTTTCGGGTGCTTTCTAGTTGGATACCTTGTTATATATATATATTTGATAGTGATTTTTTTTCCAGAAAAGTTTATTTTTCGTTATAATATGGTAATTTATCATTCAAAATGATGTTTTCACTAACTAATATCATAGCCACACGCTAACCACCTGTGCTCAGTTTAACGTACGCCTCCAAGATGAACTTATGGTTAAAGCCCCATAAATACTAAAAATCAACGAATATTTCGTAAAATATTTCGTAAAAATAAAGTTTACCCATAAAAAATTACCTTATAGCAATAACCAAATTTTCAACGCTAGATATGGTATGGTAACATAGATTTAACGAGATACAAAATGAACGTTTTTGTTTTTGTTGGACAATATATTCCATGTGAACTTCCCGCGACGATATCCGAACATTTACGAGCGATTTAAGGTCAGCATGCAACAAGTACCAACTCTATATATCTACTGTTTAATTAAATGTTATGTCTCCAAACTCTTGTTTTCAATTGTGTAGATTTTGGCCTCTTAATATATTGTGTATGTTCGAGCAGTTAACTAAGAGATTTTTGCGCATGTTTATGGAACGTAACTGCATACTTTAGTTGTAAACGTGCACTTAGCGTTACGATTTTCATTATTCAGTATTATGACGTTAATGCTCGTTCACGCACGCAAATACATCCTATTGTTGAATACCTATGGAGAGTTTATAATATGCTTTATTACATACTAAAACATAGTTAATGTTTAATTCATCACTCGATACTTAGTTCGCCACTTCAATAACATTTGTATATGTGTAAATATATACAGTAGATGACCCCTATTGAAATTGGGGCCACTAGGTCAAAGGTCAAGGTCACTGTCACAATAAGCGTGAAAATCGTTTCCGATCAATAACTCGTCAACAATTTGACCGATTTGCTTGATTCTTCACGTGTGCATTGGCCTTGGACAATAGATGATTCCTATTGAAATTAGGATCAGTAGTTCGAAGCCCTGTTTGGGGGCATATGTCTCCGGCCGCGGAACTCTTGTTAACGAGTTGTGCCCGAAGTCTTCCGCAATACATAAAAACACGATTATTGTTGTTGATGTTGTTGTTTTGATAAATTGTTACGTAAATAATTCTACATTATGGGTCCTGATAAAAAAATATGTGCATCGGGTCTTTTCAGGTTTCCCACGTATGCCAATTACATTTCGATTTTCAATTTACAATGCAAAATATAATCCGTTTACATTCGTTAAAAAATCCTTAAGTTTACAGTGAAACTAAAATCTAGGTGATAGTTTTGGGGTACTTTCAGTCAAGTGTTTCGTCAAGCAGATAAACCTTTCACAGAAGAGCATCGTGCATGCTATAACGATTCCGTTCAGTTAGCTCCTTTGGAAGATCGCTGGTTAACAAATTTGAGGATGGTGTGATTAGATTCCCGAACCGTCTACAACAGTTTTATGGGGATTTGTCTTGAAATAATTCTTACCGCCAATAAGCCCTTCCCTTATTTAAAAAAGAATGCAAGGCTTACCGCCGTGATAATAGTGAAATACTTTTGAAACCCTCTGTAATAGTCTGAACTCCACCGCCTCCACCCCTCCCCCAAAATAAGCCACTTCTAGTCTGTCTTTAATTGTTCGTGCTGATTTAATAGTTTTATTAAGAGGGGATTTTTTTAATCATTTCGTGTATATGTCAAAAAGAATAACACCGCAGACATAAGTTAGGTTAAAGATGTAGTATTAAAAATGAAAGCGATAACGAGGGTTGCAAATAATGATCGAGCCTTGGCTTCAAAATTGCGACTGCCCAACAGATGTCACGTGATATGGATCTCTCTTTTGCCGGGGGAATTCCCGAAAAATTATATTGGCCCGAACGAATGTTTCCAATGTTTGCTTATTTATAGACCTTTCGTAAGGTATGAAAGAAGAAGAAGAAGAACTTTTATTTCGATAAATACATATACATATTTACATAGTTGAAATAGGCCGTTATGGTCCTTGTTCAACATATATCATATCATTCATATATTCATAATACATGGTGTTGCATAAAAAACGTTATGGTTGAATAAACGATAATGTTCTGATACAAATACTACATATCGCATCCACTCGAGATTCAAAATATATTTTCTAAAGAAAACATACAGTATTTACACAGCATATATTAATTTGATATTTCAATATTTCTATTTGAAAAACATGGTCTATAAAAAGTGTTAATAAAAATAACAGTTTCAAAATCAATAAAAACAATAAATATCTTTAAAAAAGATATACGGCGTTGATAGTTCAATAAATGAGATCAAGTTCTTAGCTGCATCACATGCAGTACGAGGTGTTACGCGGAGTTTTCGCGGCTTATTTTACATTATTACATATTGCTGGTCATAAACCTATAGAAACAAAACAGAAAACCAAAAGAAGAATGCATGTGAAATTAAAACATATGAATCTACCGGCCACACGCGTAGCATAAGTATTTATAGGCGCGTTCTTCGAACAAACCTGTTTTAGTGGTTTGTCGGGCATTGCCATTTGATTCGATTATTAACAGTATCGAGAATCATCGCGCTCATGCTTAATACATTAGTCAATATGGTGGAATAATTATTGTTAACTTAATAAAAAATAATATTTATCATTGTATTGTTGAAAACACATTAAGAATCTATGATTGACATACCATAATTATATTGCTGAATATCTTCATTTAACATATTTCTCGTCTAAAGAAAATTCCAGGTCACCTAGTTCACGGATAGCGTCTTTATTATATAACAATTATTTTACTGGCCGCGAACTCCGGTGATGACCTGTATATAAACTCGATACCTCGCGGGTTGAAATGCAATCCATTAAAGTGAGGCCTCGCTTCCACTGCTATTTATACTTTTACATGTTTACATGTTGACAGGAATATGGAAGTAAGTACTAAATATGAGAACATAGCCTTTAAGATAAACGCTTTTGCGCTGGTAATTCTATAAAAATAAAAGGTGCACGCACAAACTGTATTGATGTCGAGAATTGAGAGTAAAACTGTTCTATCTATTAAGCGGATATGTTTCCAATGGTCTGGTGGTATACTCAAATCAGCCAATGGAATAAATGAAGTGTATTCATTTGTACCTAGCCGCGGGAGATTGTATTTGAATTTTATTGGAAACTTACAAAGGTCAGGCTAAGGTGAAAAGCTGGCGTATACAGCTAACGCCGAAAAATTAACAAACTGTATGTTCTTCACATATAATAATGTAATATTCACATAACATGATGTAATATTCATATTATATTACGAAAACATAAGTACAATAATTCTATTGTGATGAGACTTGAATAGACATATATTAATGTAATATTCACATAACATGATGTAATATTCATATTATATTGAGAAAACATAAGTACAGTAATTCTAAAGTGATGAGACTTGAATAAACTATTTCATCAATGACCCCGTAAGCATCGAAATATGGCGATTATTATAAAAACGAGTGCAGAAAGAAAAGCTAACTCTTCCAATCATTCTCACAAGGAACAGAAGAGTTTTCTCTCTTTCTAAATGATATATTCAGTATACCCAAAACTGCTAGACTTAGTTGATATGGTTTAAGATTCGAGATTCAAAATAAAATATTGAAAATCTTAATCACCGATTGTATCCCTTTGTTGCAATATACTTTACTGAAATAATTGATCTTGTTTCATCACTACATCCAATAATGGATCCAATAATGGATCTGTCTTTTACATGCATATGATCCTACCACACTAATATTATACAATATGTATACGTCACCATGGGTTGAAAACGATTCTTATTTTATAAATCCCTGTGTGCATTGTTTAAAATTTATATGTAGTCATGTAATACACGTAGGACGCTTAATACTTTAGCTTTATGGTGTCTGATAAGTATTTCTGCATATATTTGCAATGCAGAGACCCCAGTTACACCCACAACGATTGCAATTTTGATATACGGGCAAGTGAATCAGGAAGCTGGTGGTGAATTATAGTTTATACTATACAATAAACGATATAAATATTAATGCATTGTATTATGTGCTTTTCTCAGTTCGAAGGCTTTGCTTACATATACAGCTAGGTTTCGTAATATTTCACACTTATCATTTGATATCAGCTCGACAGTTTTAAACATATTTGGTCTATGACAGTCATAATGCTTAAGATATTTTCCTCGTACACTATCATATAACTAACACTCAAAAAGAAAACGAAATTCGTCCTCAAATTCATTACATTTGTTCCATAGCCTTTGTTCCCTTGGCGTTCTATTCCATCTACCTGTTATAATATTTAATCTATGTGATGACATTCGTAACTTAAATACGATCGTAAATGTAAGAGCAGTTCTATAGCATTAAACATTTACATGTTTAAGATATGGTTGAAATTGAAAATTACAGAAAGTGTTATAGAATATCGCTCGAGATGAATTTTCCATTCTACAATGCCAATCCTGTACAAATATGTCCTTAACACGTTGTTTAAAAGCACTAATAAACTGGTTATTATTTCCAACACTCTGTTGCAGCCATACAGGATAGAAGCCTAAGCTACATAATGTATCTTTAACAAGTGAAGCCCAGTTTTGCTTACGTGGGTTATAATCAATATCATTTAACATATTATTGTAAATACATGACACATATTTTCTATCACTACAACCAGTGATCTTCAACCAATATTTAATAATACAAACAAGCCTCTGGGAATGTAAATCCATTCGGCCAAGATCACCATAAATAAAATTGAAAATGAAACATTGCAAAAGCAATAGCCATGTTATCGTATCAATAGCTATTGCTCTTGTACACTGCACCTCCTTTCTATTTCAATATTTATCTCTGTGGATGCCCATCATAGATTTTGCGTTTATGTCCTGGACAAGCAACCCAGCGGTCAGACAATTCAATTCAATCCAATTTTTATTTTAAGTCGGTGCATATATGGCAATATAAACATTAGCTATGTATAGCTATTTACCGACATATCATAACATCATAACGTGTAACAATTAAACAAGCTTATGAGAAATTTAATGAGAATAAATAAATAAATAACTATAAAACATCGGTGTATCATATACTGAAATGAAAGATCAAAGGTGGGTTTAAAACAAATAACATAAATACATTGTATGATTAAAAAATGTGTGTTGTACCTGCTGATCTTGACTAATAAATGTCCAAAAGCTGCCTTAAAAGCAATAGGGTAAAAACTGAATGAGAAATATGGGCACAAAGGTGCAACAGATACAAAAAGGATTTAAGAAAACTGCTATTCTCTCAGATCAGATCTGCGAGGAAATGATCAGCAGCTACCTCACAAAGCACATACATGAATGAATACATTGTATATATACCCAGACTCATCTTAGATATAATGTGAGTGTGTGTACATATCCTCAATAGCAAACATGCACATATAGTGATTAAGTTATAAAGCTAAGTATAAAAGGCAAAATAAAAGACAAAGCATATAACAAAACAATAATGAACTAATTTAGCAATTACATAGGATATGCAAAAAAGCAAGGAAGAAGCAACTCGGATGCTGAATATATAAGCAGGGTGTATGAAGTATTACTATTACTAAGCATGGTTAGAACAAAAAGTACAGGTACAACTCCCTCCACTCCATGAGCTTATCAGGCTTTTAAACTGATTGAAATTGCTTTCATCCCTAAATTGTTGAGGGAGCTTATTCCATAGTTTGGCAGCATAGGAGCGGAAGGAGTTAGTGCCATAACAAGTGGTTCTCACCTGTGGTATATCAGCTGCCCCAGTGTACCTAAAAGAGTTATTTTGTTTTTTCGTATTAAGAATATCATGTAAGTAAGTTGGTCTTTGTTTATTTATAATCTTAAAGACAGAAAATATGTTACTTTTACATTGTTTGCTTCTGCTGACATACAATAATAAAAATGTAGCCATCGACCAAGTTTTCGTGTACCTAATAATACACCATGTACTCAAACAACATTCGTAAAAAACATACTTGGAAGAAAAAACAAAACGAACAAAATATTTTACACATTACAAATTACAAACCCTACAGAAAACTCCAAAACCCAAAATAAATGGCAAGTTCTTTTCGAAGAACATGAACTTAATTGAAAACACATATTTACCATGCCATATAAAGCAACTATTGAAAGCACACTGAGAAATTTTCAATATAAATACATACATAGAATTATAGCTACAAATAAATATCTCTTTAAATGCAAATTATCTAACTCAAATCTGTGTGACTTCTGCAGTGAAAACATCGAAACTATAGAATATCTTTTTTGGGAGTGCAAACACATCCAGCCTATTTGGAATCAACTAGTATCTTTTCTTGAACAACAGCAACTAAATGTTAAACTATCTTTCTTAAATGTAAGCTTCGGAATTTACTCATTGAAATCAATAGACTGTAATAATATTGTGAATTTTATTCTTATAATGATGAAATATTTTATCTATAACATGAAGTACAAAAAACAAGTACCAAATTTTAATTGTTTTATCCATAGTCTTAAACTAAAAATCCAGATTGAGAAAGAAATAGCCCTCAGTAATGATACATTACAAATCTTTGAACAAAAATGGAATCAGATTAAATTCTCATAATGTTTGTCCACTTATATATATTTCACTCTAATGTTAGTTTATCTTTTTAAATTATTTTTGTATATTTTTTTTCAATCTTATAAGATCATTGTGAATCAACAACAAAACACACAAATCCAGTATGCTTTCTTCCGACTTTATACAACTCATCATTTTTCATAACTATTATTCTGTTTTTCTTTTCTTTTCTCTTTAAAAAAAAGATATATTAGCATATCTTGTATAACATGTCTGAACTTTATTGCTTTGTACAATCACTATGTTGTTTGAGCATATACATGTATATATTGTATGTATAATATTGAATAAAATAAAAAAATAAAAAAAGTTTTCGTGTACCTTATTTGGATATTATAAGGTTTAAGGCAATCGTTTGATTATGTGAAGATTTTATCTGAAAACTACCATTTGGCCAAACTGTGAACTGATTTGTCTGGCCGTTATATTCCGTCATACAGATGCGTTTGTAAGCGATTTATAACAAAACTAATACAATATAGAGCTATGGCGAGCAAATCTATGAACTTAGAAAGTGATGCTTCATTCACATACACAACGCCATAAGAATGTCCTGCACGGAAAAAAGTATTTGTTATATCGTTTATATCATCTATATATAACATAAGTACTGATCTTGCCGTGGGAGATTTAATGTTGTAATGAAAGTGGAGTTCGGGTACCAGAGTATAGTCGACTGCGAGAAGACGATTTAACAGATTCTAACCTAATGCTACTTTTACAACTAACTAGTTTCTCGACACAAATTTTTTCGTGTCAGCGAGGCTACATTGCGTATGGGAAGTGAAGTGGCAGTTTTGTAGGTATTTTCCTGCAATTTTACCCGATCCCACGCGTTTTCGGCTTCCTGTTCATATCAGTACGACACCAGAACAGCGTCTCAGTCAAAATGACCGAACCAGAAGTAACAATTAATATCCAGGACGTCAGCGACGGTTTAACATCTGACGACGTGAACGTCAACAGCGCTCTTACGGTCAATAATGAAACCGTGGCCTCAAAGTCGCTTCCGGTACTCCGTGTTGAGAAATTGAAGGACGATTTGAACAGCAGTTCGTCCTACATCAGTGGCGACGACTATCATAGCCACCATGAAGGCTCGGATGACCCTGAGGGCAGTAAAAATGAGGAGCCAGAATTTGTGGCACCAAGTGATGAATTGCGGGATAAAATTATTAATCAGGTGGAATTCTACTTCTCTGATGAAAACATCCTTAAAGATGCTTTTCTTTTGAAGCATGTCAGGCGTAACAAGATGGGCTACGTAAGCATAAAACTCGTAACTTCATTTAAAAAGATGAAAAGTCTAACAAAGGATTATCGTGTGGTTGCTTACAGTCTTAGACAGTCAGATAAACTAGAAGTGAATGAAGAAGGAAGAAAAGTGAGAAGAAAAAATCCTTTGCCTGAATATGACGAAACAACACCATCAAGGTCTGTTGTTGCTATAAATTTGCCAATGGAAAACCCAACAATTGAGAACATTGCTGAAATGTTTTCAAAATGCGGTGAAGTTGCTTTGATCAGAATTTTAAAACCGAATAAGCCAATACCACAGGATATCAAGAAATACAGCAATAAGCATCCTGAGATTGGGACAAGTACATGTGCTGTAATTGAATTTGAGAAGCATGAATATGCGCAAAAAGCTGTTGAAACTATGACAGACAAGGAAGATTGGAAAAGGGGTATGAGGGTAGTTGTTCTTGCAGAAACAAAGAAAAAGAATGAAAAAACTACTAAAGACAATGCTCGGGAATCTCATGAAGGTGGTGGTGGTGGTGATGATACAAAAAGGAAGAAACGGGGTGGAAAGAAGCACAAAAACAAGCATTTGGATGCTGCCCAGGATGATTCCTCATGCTACAGTAGTGGATCAGATTATGACCCACCAACGCGCTCATCGCTTAGTCCCAATAATTTTGATGGAAACAAGCTGAGTCCATCAAATAGTCCGCGTTCTAGTCCTCGCTCAAGTCCCATGACGAGTCCCAGAAGTCAGCGAAGGCGTGTTCAGCATGGTAAATCACCATTAGCAGAGCACAGTCCAAATGGAAGCCCAAGGCCAAGTCCTAGAAGCAGTCCTGAATCTTCCAGGAAACGCTACGACAATTCCTCGGGTGGGGATAACAGCAGCCCATCTAGCCCATGGGTTCAAAGACGTTTAAAGGCGGCACAGGAAATAAACATGAGCCCACTTGCAGTGAGTCCGTCGGGAAGCCCTATGTTTGCGAGACGTGGTGCTGATGGACCTAGAAAACTGGCTGACCTTGATGGCGTTGTTAGACAGCCCAAAGGTCCTGATGGTACACGTGGCTTCCATCTTGGCAGAGGAAAACCAAGAGCAAGTACCATTTCATAGGTACTTAATAATGTTGTGAAGTACATTTCTTAGATGCCATTGTTGTCAAAAAAGGCAGTGATATATGGTGTGCAAGTGTTGTAGCATATTTAGAGTCTTCTTATCGTTGAAGATGTTAATTTGCCAACATGTTTGCAAAAGTTGTTTAATTGTTTTGCGTGCTGTTGTTGATTAAAGTGATAGTGAGGTATATTTTACAACTTAAACTATGTAGTGACTGTGCTTTTTTATTGTAGTCACATTTAATACCAGATTTATTGAACTGAAAAAAGAATTGTATTGCAAAGATTAATGTTTGTGCAATCCATGTAAATACTGCATTATGTAATGAAGAAAACAAGACTTCAAATAAAGTGGTTATTACATTCCATTTCTGCTGCCCGCGTATGTTCAACAAAATTAAGGATAAATTGTTGAGTGGTTGATATTATTGCTATTAAAATTGTGCTGTAAAAATAGTTAATCTGTTTGATATCATGTTTATTGCTGTTGTTTTTATGGAGTCTTTTAATGTAAGTTCATTTCATATGCATGCCAGTTTCAAATCTTGCTGTGCATTAGTGTATGACAATTGATTCTTTGACTCAAATAAAAACACTGCAACTGTTACTTAAGAGAGATACTTGAAACAAAATATTTCTGAGTCTGACACAGATCACATTTAAACTTCAGCTTTATTTAGTCACGTAAAAAGTAGAAGTACTTTTTAACAGGCCTTGTTTAATGTGAAAGTGTTTTCAATAAATGTCCTGGTATGTGTTATTGGTATGCCTGTAAGTCTTTGTTTTGATTTATATATGATGTTATTTTTTATTTTTTTTACCAAAAGTCATGTTTAATTATATGAGTCGTGTTCTGAGAAAACTTGGAATAATGCATGAGCATAAAGTGTCGTCCCAGATTAGCCTGTGCAGTCCGCACAGGCTAATCAGGGACGTCACTTTCCGCTTTTATGACATTTTTCGTTTAAATGAAGTCTCTTCTTAGCAAAAATCCAATTAAGGAGGAAAGTGTCGTCCCTGATTAGCCGGTGCGAACTGCACAGGCTGATCTGGGACAACACTTTCCGCACATGCATTATGCCCAGTTTTCTCAGAACGCGACTCATATTATTTCCAATATTTAGGAACAGCCAGATGGGTTAAGAAGATAATAAGACTGTAAACAAAAAGTGTTGTTTTTAACATGTGTGAGGGGTAAAGGCCCATGTAGAATTCAGTTAAGACGCAAGATAAACTTGGATGCTTACTTCTCCAAAGGAGAACTCTGTAATAAATATCAAAACACATTTGATATTATAATTTGTTATGTTTATTACAATAAATTAATTTGTACTCCCAGTCAAATATTTGCATCTACATGTATATTTTTGGATGTTTTTTATTTATTTGTATTTATTGTTTAAGTTGCCTCATGTTTTTTTGTGATTGTGAATATAAAATGTTCATAACATTTTATGTAAAATCACTGAATGTTAATCAAACCTTGATATTGGGGCACTTATAATGCTTTGTTATTTAAGTACTAGAACATGTAGTACATAACACAGAACTATCAACTAATTAATGAATTATTATAATGAAAACACTGCTCTTGACAATGATTCATTATCTGCCTTTTGATATAGCCTAGGTTATAAAACATCATGACATTTATATAGTGGCTATTACTTCTTTGGTCTTGAAAGTTTTTATGATAAGTGGACCATAACTGGTTATAAAGTAGCAAGTACTAACAAACTTAATCCAAGAATGGCAAAGTTCGTTACAAAGTAGTTCGGTTTAAAGGATTTACTTTCATAATCAACTACCTTTACCAATTAAAGCTATAAATTTGATGTCTTGTCTGTTAGTAAGAGGCAATTTGTGTCAAACTTAAGGATTTGTTCAAAACTCCTGAAGAAATCAAACAGGTTTTCTTTACATGGCTTTAACTTATATAACAAGAAACAAAAGATGTTGTCTGTATATAATTACAATATTAAAGACGTTTACCATTTGATATGCATTTGTCCTTGTAACACTACTGTATAGCAGGGATTTCTCAATACAAAATTGAACATTAGACCTTCATTATACAAATTTAATTCACTTATATGATCTCTTAATGCAGATATTTTTTTTTAATGATGCAAATTATATCAAATATTGCACTAGGTACAGGACAAGACAATATAATTCCCATGTAAAATATATATTTATCACTGTCCATGTTCATGTTATTTAGTCTGTAAAGTGTATTCAGTTTGTTTTCTTTTGTTTTCTGTTAATATATATTATTTTGCATTTAAAGGCAATGATTATGTAGAGATGCAGGATACATTTGAATCGTTTATTTGTTTGGTTTCTTGTCCCCAAAGTTCTTGTAAAAGTATTATCATACATGTAATGTATTGTTCCTTTCATTTTTACGCCTATGCTCCTCTCATTTTATGTTTACATACATGTATGATGCTAGTGTATTATGCAAAGCTGAACATTTTTCATTATATGCTTTCTATTGTTCATTTATTACTTTAATTAATGAAAAATTAATGAAAGTGTACATTTTAGATTTTCTTACTGTCTATCATCCCACCATCAGGATTATTACATTTAGAACACTGGTGTATTTAGCTTTGCTTTCCACTATTTGGTGGACATGTCAATTAAAGATTGTTTCAATGTGTATGATAAAATGTGGTAATATTTTGTCATTTGTATAAAGATGAATGCATCATTTGATGCTCATATTTTGTGAATTGTCATAAACAAATATCTTTTTATTAAATATGTATGCAGCAACCTATTTTTAACCAGGTTTTCCGAAGGAAAAAACTGGTTATTAGATTGGCGAATGCGGGCGGGCTGGCTGGCTGGCTGGCTGGCGGGCTGGCGGAACAAGCTTGTCCGGGCCATAACTATGTTGTTCATTGTCAGATTTTAAAATCATTTGGCACATTTGTTCACCATCATTGGACGGTGTGTCGCGCAAAATAATTACGTCGATATCTCCAAGGTCAAGGTCACACTTTGAGTTCAAAGGTCAAAAATGGCCATAAATGAGCTTGTCCTGGCCATAACTATGTCATTCATTGTGAGATTTTAAAATCATTTGGCACATTTGTTCACCATCATGGTACAGTGTGTCGCACGAAAGAATCACGTCAATATCTCCAATGTCAAGGTCGCCACGACTAAAAATAGATTTTTTTTTTTAAACAAACTTACAAAGGGGGTTAATTTTGTTTGTTCATTTCAAAAGTTCAGTTTGAGTTTTCTCCCTTTATCAGATTTTTTTTTCACAATGAAAACCTGGTTTTGTGACAATTTTGTCCCTTGTTAATAAATAAAATAAGAAGTAAAACAACATAAAAATATTTATTATACATTTTTTGGTTTTCTACCCGGAGTTATTTAGTGACAGTTAATAACCATGAACACAATAAAAAGTCATTATACATTTTCATTGTTTTAATTGTGCATTATGTGTTATCTTCTATTTGGTGCAATTTTTATTGTTTGCAAGACTAATGAGGGGCCTAACTGTCTATGGACCAAGCTGAGCAAAGTTGGTTTATGTTCAGTCATATGACATTATTAACAAATAAATCAGTAAGGGTGGTAGTAATTCAATGGTTCAAGTCAGCATTATCTGTTTCTCTAAAACGTGCATAAAGAAAGGTGTGGATCAGACATTTTAAAGAAAAAAATATGTAAATAAAATAGACTAATTAGACCTGGTTATTATGCTTGGAAATAAGAAGTTTTAATCTCAGTAATATTTATGTCTTCTTAAGTTGTAAATTGTTTTAAAAAAAACTTATTTTGTTACATATTTTACAATCATTTGATACAAAGTAGAGTTATTGCCTAATTCATTTCAATGGAGATGTTGTTTTTGTTTGAAATAAAAGACGTAAATTATCTTAAGTTTGTTTATAGTGTTTTACAACCCCAAATGATTTGTTGGTATATTCCTTTAACCCATTTATGCCTAGCGTCTAGAAAAAATGCCTTGGCAAACAGCGTAGACCCAGATGAGACGCCACATAATGCGGCGTCTCATTTGGGTCTACGCCGTTTGCTTAAAGGAATTTTTGTAAGAAATAAACTAAATATAGAAATAAATATTCCAGACATTCCTAATTTTGGAACTCAATTGATCAAATTTAGAAGGATGGGAGAGTCCACTAGGCATAAATGGGTTAATGATAATGTTGAATCTACAGAATAATTATTCTTCAAGCCCAAGATGCTAAACAATTGAATTAGTTGTATCAACTGCTTTTTATTTCCACAGTTCCGTGAATGTATTCACGTGATATTCAAACGTAGTGACTCACTGTTTTGTTTAAAATAGCTAAATTATGTGGTGTTTAATTTTGGTTCGTAAATCTTATACATGTATACAGGTAAATGAAGATTTTAATTGATTACTTTCTCAATTATATCCTTGTTGAAATGACAAATCTTGATGGATTGGGAAAAACACACGGAAACATGTGGTTGCGATGTGATATTCATGCAGAAAAACAATTTTATAAACTTGAGGCAGAACACTTTCCTGGAAACAAATAAAAATTAGTATAATTTGACATACCGCACAAATATGTAAAATCATGCATTTCCTGACTCATTCAATGATAAGGGCAGCACTCAATAATATAATTAGTTTACACCTTTTTATTTTAGCTCGATTGCATCGAAAGCCTCAGGCTTATACAGACGCTCTCGTGTCCTTTTCCTGGCCCTATAACCAGTACTTGGTGTCTTTGGGGAAGATCTAGAGAACGCTCCCCGAATGGGGGGATCGAACCCGTGACCTCCCGATCGCTAGGCGAAAATAACGCCACGGCGAATTAAATATTTTTGACATGGCGGCAAGTCGCCAGTAACAACTTGTGTACCGTTTCGGTTGCGAATTCATGAGACTGTAACATATGTGCCAGTGACGTCATCATAATTTGTTTATTGGTCTAATGCGTTGTTAATAGTCTGTTATTGAATTAACAGACGCGAAAAACTGTTAAACTCGTTAACACGAATATGATGTTATTACAACACCCAGGTCGGTTGTAATGTGACGTACAACATGCGTGACATAGCTTGAACATAACGTTCGCGATAATTAAGGTTATTTTGACTCATGAATCTTCGTTTAATCCATCAAACGATCGAAGTGTTGGTTATAGCGTCCGTAATTTGAATAGTTTTTATATATATCTTACAGGAATTAACTGTTCCATCCAGTCATCACGGATTACATGCAAAGACACTTTGGCAACCTTGGACAACAAAATTACGACAGGTTGTCATAAAAAAACGCTCCTTTAGTATAGACAATACGAATTAAAGTAATGTTCATCCATCGTCATAATGTTTTTAATCATTGTTTCATCAACGAAAATCTGTAAATATTATCAAGTATTTACAATAAAGTTTAGCTATGATGATTAAAGTATAACACGTACATTCGGTTGTTAAAATTTGAAGATTTGTATGAAATCTGCAATTGTCGGTTTGTTACATATATTTTCTTCTTAGACGTTCTGTCAGTAGCTGATGTATTTGTGTATTTATATTCAACAGGCTACATTTCGTATTTTAATATCGACACAAATATCTATTCATTACGGCGCAATCTTTTCCGATGTGGTCTACCGCAAGATAACGATTGACGCTAGCTGCTATATGGACATTGACACAGGGAGCATTGCATAAATATGTACACGGAAGTCATATTAAATTATGGAAATTTCAAATACATGTAATAAACGCACGACAACATCGCAACGAATAGAAAGTTAAATCAACAAGAACAATTTGTCTGGTCGTTGATTACAAAATAGTTGAACACTTCCCTGGTTGTTTTACTATTATATACGAGGAATTTGAAAGGTAAACACGCGAACTGATGGACATGTCACGATTACTTGTTAGTCGCCAGTTTAAAACCAATTAATTTTTAAAGGGGCCTGTTCATGTTTTGGTAAATTGACAAAATTATAAAACAATATTTCAGGATTGTACATTTTCATTCAAGTTATGCTATTTGCCAGGAAACAGTAATACTGAACATTTACCACGCTCTAAAATATCCATAACATGCATCTTTTGACGATTTAAAAACTATAAAGCGTTGCAACGCGAAACGATTGAATAATTTGGAGAGTTCTGTAGTTGTCGTTATATTTTGTAGCTTATATAAGTATAAAATACATTGCTCATTATATGAGCACGGATGGCCGAGTGTTCTAACCGAGATACTTTTACTCCAGGGATCAGTGGTTCGAGCCGAGTTGAGGGTTACTTTTTTTCTTTCTTTAATTTTATTCTTGTTTTTTTTTTAATACTGGAGCTTTTAAGGTCTAATGTTTACTTGATCAATATAAAGCATTCAATGACAAACTCCAATACCTGCCAAAATCTGTGAAAAGGTACCTTTAACATCACGAATGTAAGTCGCAGAGCTTATTTAAGTATTATGTACATGCTCTTAAATAGTGGTTTCATATTTGAATCGTTGTCGTCATGTGTTGTTTATCTATAATATATGCGGCATTAAGCGGGAGCAGAACAATAATCTGTTGATTTAAGCGTTAGTCACAACAATGGATTGAAGATTATTTCTTACACAACTTCTAGCGATCAATTACGACATGATACATGACTCGCGGATTTAACTTATGACTTGGTGATGTGGTTCACAAACTGGAATGCAATTATGTGTCATGGTTGCATATCTGCATCTTGTCACGTGCACTTGTCCGTGCACGCAGTTGTATCACGGTACACACTACTTCAAGGGCTAATAAGCCAAATGAGCCATTTGCATAAATCGCTTCAAATATCAAC
Organism: Dreissena polymorpha; assembly: GCF_020536995.1. Classification (NCBI taxonomy): domain Eukaryota; kingdom Metazoa; phylum Mollusca; class Bivalvia; order Myida; family Dreissenidae; genus Dreissena; species Dreissena polymorpha. Next base: position 48,071,011 of record NC_068358.1, on the reverse strand, counting down.
ATCCAGCAAATTCCGCGAAGCATCAGCTCTCGAATTCCAATCCACAGAGGTTTTCATCTGAAATTTATATTAAACCATTTATGCCTAGTGGACTCTCCCATCCTTCTAAATTGAATCAATTTATTTCCAAAATTAGGGATGTCTCGTATATTTATTTCTATATTTAGAATATAACTTACATAAATTCCTGGAAGCAAACAGTGCAGACCCTGATGAGACGCCGCATCATGCGGCGTCTCATCTGGGGTCTACGCTGTTTGCCAAGGCCTTTTTTTCTACACGCTAGGCATTAATCGGTTAACTCAAGACATTTTCCATACATATGTATTAACGTAAAGCTATTCATAATAATACCGATACCCATATGGATTCCCCGCCGTATGCATTTTAAAACAATGGATTAAGAGTTTAAATGTGAATAGCCGCCAATAACGAAATGTTGGCGGTTCTGTTAAAACTTAAACTCCTAACAGTGGCTGTGGTCATGGCGACCTAAACTCATATTGACGTGTCTGCTCGTGTCAACCTCGTTACCGTGGGTGGTACTGTTTAAGCGTTGTTCAAACATTATTTTTATCAGCATGGGCGACTCAAATGTAATTAATAGTTCCTTAACTACTCGTGTCTAATCAATGACGTAACAACTTTCCAAAACGCGGTACGTCAGTGCGTGAATGTCAAATTAAAGACAAATTGATAAAACATCATCACCCCTCGACAATCACTATGATAACACGTATATACCGCACTCGTAATGGCTTAAGCTTAGGTCACGAATGCTAACACTTGGGCATGTGCTGTCAGCAATGGTGGCCGATATCGCCACGTCGAAAATTTGACAAGACAAGATAAGAAATACACGAATTGTTCATATGTACGGTGGCATAGAGGTGACATTCACTTCTCTTTTTTAAATTGCTCTCCTCTTTTTTTCTAGAAAAAGAGGAGTGCAAAACTAAATAAAAGCGGCGTGCAATTAAAAACAGAGCGGTGCTTCTCTTGTTTTAAATTGCTCTCCTCTTTTATCTATCTCGTGGCCACGAGTTAGCTATATCGTGGCCACGAGATAGAAAAAAGAGGAGTGCAAAACTAAATAAAAGCGGCGTACAATTAAAAAAAGAGCGGTGCAGAAAAAAGGCAGAGCTAGTGCATTAAATAAAAGAGGAGAGCATTTTCGTCATCTCGAGATCCCGACATAGCTAACTCGTGGCCACGATTTAGTCAGCCAATCAAATTGTGCGTAACATGTGTAAATATTCTGTACGGATATATTCTGGTTCCCAACTTCCACTGTAAACAAATAGAAGCCTGGCATTGGCGGAATCATGGTCGACGCGATGATAATGGTGAGTTAACCAAATATTTACAAATGTGGCTCGTCGGGGTATCATTCACTTTTCAATCGAAATGCATTTATTTCATTCTGTAAGCGTTCTTCCTTTTTTTCGAGTTCTTCCGCATATTAGAGTTAATTAATGTTCCATAACCTGAGTATGTTTCGGACAAGTACACAGATAGTGTAATTTCGGATGTTTGAGTAAATTTGTAACATACTGTATTTGTGATGTATTTTTGAGTAGCGTGACAAATATGAAAGCATTGCGGTGTGGTTATCTTTGATTAACAGTAGTAATGCATTTTTATGTATTCATGCCATTTTCCAGGTTCACCACAGTCAGAATTTCAGACCTGCTTTTCCCAGATTAGCAAAATGCTTCTAAATATCTTTTCTAAACTCCATTAAAAATGGTTCGTGGTTTTCAAGACAAAGTTATTCATAATTCATAATTCAAAGCATTAATCATATTTCAGATGGATCATACTTGGTTCCAAGTAATTGAGAGTAAGTCTGGCCCAGATCACACGACATACAGTGCCTGTGCCCAAAAAAACTCAAGTACCCCTCATAAACGAGGAAGCAAGAGGGCAATATCAACTCCCACAAGAAAAACACCTTAAAGGGGCCTTTTCACAGATTTTGGCATTTTTTTAACTTATTCATTAAATGCTTTATATTGATAAATGTAAACATTGGATCGTAAAAGCTCCAGTAAAAAATCAAGAAAAAAAATAAAAAAAGGAAAAGAACATTGCCCGGAGCAGGTTTCGAACCAGTGACCCCTGGAGTCCTGCCAGAGTCCTGAAGTAAAAACGCTTTAGCCTACTGAGCTATTCCGCCGAGTACACATTCTTGACGTATTTTATACCTCATATAAGCAATCTTCGTAGTTTCACAAAATTTAACGACAAAAACAGAACTCTCCAAATTATTCAATCGTTTCGCGTTGCAACGCTTTATAATTTTTAGGTTTTAAAATCGTCAAAAGATGCATATAATGGCTATACTAGAGCATGGTTAATGTTCAGTATTACTGTTTCCTCACAAATATCACAACTAAAACGAAAACTTACGAATCTGAAACAATTTTTTTCAATTTTGTCAATTTACCAAAGCGTGAAAAGAACATAAAAGGATTAAACTGGTGATTATTTTCCACTTTCTAGTACTACTTTCATTTCTATAATAATTCAATTGTATTTTTATAATTGTGAAATCTCTTCAACGAATTCTAAAAAATTTGTTGAAAACACAATATATCACTTATTAAGTACAACATTTGGTATATATCACTTATTAAGTACCAACATTTGGTATATATACTATGGATTTAATATTTGTTAAACATAGGCTTGCTTAATAGAACACTGTCTTGTTGTGTATATATTATATTTTTGCCATTAATATTAAGTTCTTTGCATTAGGACATGGGCTAAAATTTTAATTCAAAGATCAAATAAACCACTCTTCATTTATATAAACTATTTTGGCACAAGCCCATCAATCCTTTTTCAAGCGTTGCCATTAAACACTCAAATTTTCATGTTTCATCACTGATCCAGGATGAAAAAACCAGACACAACAAATGGTCCATCGAAGAGAAATCTTTTCTGAAAGAATACAGTCAGAAATTACGAAAAGATGGCGAGTCAGAAAAAGTTTCTGGAACAACTGTGCAATTGCCATAAACAACATGTTTGGTGGAAAAAAACAAAACAGGTACATAATGATTCTTAAACAGTAATAACATTAGTATATTTTCCTTATTTTGCTGGCAGAGCACTCAATTTTATATTCAGATATGATACAATGTCATATGAACCATGCTTATTAAATTAAATTTAGAAAACAATCATTACCATATGTCATAAGCTGTACATATGTACACAACAGAAACAGTGGGAGATGATAATGTAGTAAAGGGTTGGGTGATTTTATAAAATAAAAAATCTAAAACGGCTATCAATCAGATATTTTGTTTTAGTAAAATATATGACAAATTTTTAGTCAATTTAAACAAATGATTTTTTGAAATGACTACTAATAATGTATAAAACACTTTTTAAGAAGTCTATGATATAGAAACATAGATTATTAATGTTTGCTAAAATAACATTATATTGTCATTTCTTTTAAAGAAAAAAAAGATTTATCAAGCAATATTATCATATATTATTATTTCTGTTTTTTTTTTATTTTACTTTTTTTTGCTTCAATCAGGTTCCAGCTCTGCAAGAGAAGTTGCAGGGCATATATTGTCTTCTTCATTGAGAGGAAGTATCGTTGTAGAACTTTTAAATGAAATTGAATATGCAGCAAAAGAATGCTACAACAAGGACAGAGTTTTAGCCCAAAAGGATTTCTGTGACCTGGCTGAATTTAAATGGCATGAACTCATTGATGAACTATTAGAGCAACAGTCACTGCTAGCTGATGTTCTCTTGGCTGTGTCTCTACCAACCTCTAAGATAGGGAATACAAAATCTGTTCAGAGACTAATGCTGGTCATATCTACTGTGTTTGGAATGTTGATGAATACAGGATACCAGGAGTTGTCGTTACAACTCGTTAGTTCAAAAGATAATCGCAATGACTTTAGCTAAAGAACAAACATGCCCAAAATTACATTTAGTTTCAACTGTGTTTCTTTTTTTCTTCAAATGTTTTGTTTAAGCCCAAAAACACAAAATATGACTTAACACCTTGTTTATAGAATGGAATATTGTAAAGTGTGCAATTAATATTTAATCATTTTATGAGTAACTCAAGAGAAAATTTCATTAAATAGTTGCCAAACTCAGCTGTAAATGAATGTTTGTTTTATAAAATATTCAATGTATGTATTTTAAATATATCTTTATATGTTTTAAATATTTCACAATATCTAAATACACATACAGTAATAAACATACCAGGTATTAAAAATAATCTCTCTTAGCCAGAAATTAGCAATATACAAGTATAGTTTCTTGCAATTTGATAAAAAAAACAGTATTAAACATTAAATTGTGTACTATTTTCTTAACCTCAAGTTTGTGAAATTGGGCATTTGAATGTTTATGTTACTGTTCATGACACATGTTTTGTTTGGAAATTAAATAAATCTTTTGGAACATCTATTTAATAGCGCTGACCCAGGCTTTTAAGATCCTTGATGTTTTAGCTCACCTGAGCTCAGATGAGCTCATAGGATCGATGAATGTCTGTTGTCCGTCCTTCTTCTTTTAACTCCCCTTTGGGGTTTTTTTCTGCTCATAGATCGAGAAACTTGGTCAGGATGATTGTTTGGAGGAATTGTAGGTCAAGTTCAAAGATGGGTCATCACAGGATTATCATCCCACCAAGGAAAATTACAAGCATCTGGATTTAAGCTCGCTCGGTAGGCATGCTAGAATAATGGTCATCACAAGTTTTAGTCCTGCATGTGTCATAATCTCTCTTGTGTACTATGACTATGTAAATTGCTTAGCAGTTGAATTTAAAATTTAAAAATAAATACCGATTATTTACAATAATAATTATTTTAACTCAGCTCTCTCAGCCATCATAGCAAAAATTGCAAGTACAACAGGACAATGCAAATAGTTCTATTAGAATGAGCAGTGGCTTGTAAAATTTATTATACATGTATAATTGTTTGCTATGAATGAGCATTGATAAAACAATCAAATTAAATGGATGTACAAATACATTATCGATTTTGAAACAGAATAAATTGTATTATGTAAGCCAAAAATGTACATATCATTGGTAAAAATAAGGATTTTGACGGTACTATTACTCCATATAATTAATGTAATCCGAAATTACATTTTCCATTTATTTATCCGAAAACTATTCAACTTATGAAGAATTAAAATCTCATACAAAATCAATCGTTCCGTGAAAATGAGTCATACCATTGAAATACTTAATTATAATACTGATCAAGAGATAAATAATTTGCACAACGAACCACCTTTTAAAATTTGCTAGTTAACTTACTATTGCCATCGCCTCCGCTATAACTTCGTCTGTACCTGCTGACTCTTTGTATACAAAGGGGCAGGTTATCCAGAATAAACGTTAAATTGACATAACAAACAATTTGATTGGCTGAGCTAAGTCGGGATCTCGAGATGACGAAAATGCTCTCCTCTTTTATTTAATGCACTCTGCCTTTTTTTTCTGCACCGCTCTTTTTTTAATTGTACGCCGCTTTTATTTAGTTTTGCACTCCTCTTTTTTCTATCTCGTGGCCACGACATAGCTAACTCGTGGCCACGAGATAGAAAAAAGAGGAGAGCAATTTAAAACAAGAGAAGCACCGCTCTTTTTTAATTGCACGCCGCTTTTATTTAGTTTTGCACCCCTCTTTTTCTAGAAAAAAGAGGAGAGCAATTAAAAAAAAAGAGAAGTGAATGTCACCTCTATGCCACCGTACATATGGGTGCGAACATTAATCGTTTTGGTGTGACAGCGATACAATAAGGGCAAGATTATGAAAGCAACTGCAGCATTTTTGACAATCTGTGGTGATGATGAATCACAAGCCATAAAGACACGTAAATAAAACGGTAAATGTATGACAACAGCTGATCATGTATTGTACTAATGCATACCGGTATATTAGATTTTCATGTTCTACTTTAAAGCATGTTTAATTTATTCATTATATTATGGAAGTTATATAATTATATGTATCGTCATAAGGCGTTAAATAGGAAGAAGCTAATAAGTGTATATATTAAAATCATTAGATTGACTTAACAAAAATGGAAACAAAACTATTCATTTTATTGTAGACTAATTAGACCTGGTTATTATGCTTGAAAATAATAAGTTTTAATCTCAATGACATTTATGTCTTCTTAAGTTGTAAATTAATAAAAAAAGAGAACTATTTTGTTACACATTATACAACATTTGATAAAGTAGAGTTATTGCCTAATTCATTTTAATGGAGATGTTGTTTTGTTTGTAATAAAAGAACGTAAATTATTTTAATTTTGTTTATAGTTTTGTACAACCCCATTTGATTTGTTGGTATATTCCTTTAACGATGTTTAATCTTCTTACATAATAATTATTCTTTAATTCCAAAGTTAATCTACAATGCGTTGTACCAACTGCATGTTATTGCTGCAGTTCCGTGAATGTATTTATGCCGTACCATTTGGGTCAAAAGTACAAATACGTCAACAGCTAAAAATAGATATCACCGCGGTGACAATTTGTCACTGCGGTAACAATTTTGTCACCGCGGTGATATCTATTTTGTCACTGCGGTAACAATTTTGTAGCAGCGGTGACAAATTATGACTGTTGGTATATTTTTATGCCTGCTGTAACATTTATTTGTTTGGGTCAGTTTTCAACCAATCATTTTCCCCGTTACAAACCGACTCCCATATATCAACATCATGTCAACCTTTATTTTGTTGTCGAGTGTGGTCTACAAATGTATAATTACTCATACGTGGATCTTTAAAACAAACACAAAAATAAATAAATAAATACTTGATAAGTTAAGTTGATATAGATTTATTCTTAGTAAACCAGCAACTTTTTGAAGAGTTTTATAGGGATCGCCAGCTGTTTGTCACACTAATCGGTGTGAGTAAATAAATGGTTAGTGAATCGTTCATTTTGTTTGTTAAATTAACACTTATTGGAATAGCATCTGCTTTATCGCAATTAGATCATAAGGAATCCATAGGAGGTTTTGGTGTGACGTCACAAGAAGGGTTTTCCGTTACTAAAAATAGATTGGCCGTCACACCTCTCGCTCGCGACCATTTAGATTGTATTAGAGTAAAGGTCGTCGGAAGACTAAATACTGACAATTTCACAAAACAAAAATATAAATACCCGTATTCTTTTTTAAAGTAAGACTTAAATAAATGATAATTCAAAAATAATAAATCATATAATAATTTGATTATAATTATGAGTGGTGTGGATGCGATAGTGTTATTTTTCATCCGCAATAGAAATTTATTGTAAGAGGTGCATTGAATCAGTTATAAAACAAAGCCCTAAAATAGCGCAATACATTACAATCTTTCAATGTAGTTTTAATTTTCTTTTACATTGAATGAATTTTCGTTTCGTTTACATTGAATGAAAATATTAATTAATTTTAGCATTCAAATGGAAAAAAAAACACCTGCATATTTTGAAAATTGAAATGTCTTTTCATGTTTATTGAAAACTCTTTACTAGTGATAATGAGCGATAAAAATCTATCATTTTATGATACCATAAATCTACACATTTAATTTATTTTACGCAAGTATTTTATATCCATACTATGATCAAACGTGATTGCTTATTTTCATGATGATGTTTCGAACACTGCAGTAACGCACGATCTTTACACGTTATAGCAGAGTTTTCATTTGCAGGTACCCGTAACATACGTTAATTGTGTAGCAGTAAATTTGTTCAATATTTTTTATTTATAGTTATTAAACACTTTATTGTTATGCTAAAACTGTCTAATATATTATATATACACTGTACAGTTCCTGTTAATCCATTTATGACAAATGTATATTTCTTTTTAATATGTTCAAATATTTTATTAAAGCAACTGTTAAGTATTTGGCTTAAATGACTGCTCAATATGCCAAGAGGTGACCTGGAGGTATCATAAATTGTGTTTAATGACCAGACACATGTGGTTTATTCAGGGTATAGGTCCCCGGGTTTATGACACCCTGTTTTCTTAGTTCGTTTCGTTTCGTTTATTGGCAAAAACGGCAAAAGCATTGCTTTGGGCCATTTACAAAAATTATTAAGATTATGGCCAAGACACACAGACAAGTACCATATATATGCACACAGTCATACATAAATAAACCTGCATATTATATGACTATTTTTATAATATATAAATCAAATAAGTATATTCAAAGTTCACAATGCAAGCAATGCATCACGTAAAATCATAGCATTGTGACAATATTTAGCAACTCTTCTGATTTTTCGTTTAGACCAAGATGACATGAAATTAATAAACATATTCATAGACGGCCAGGAAGTACTTACCAGGTATTTTTTCCTTATGTCAGTAAAAGCAGTACAACATAACAAGAAATGGTATTCAGATTCAATAGTGTTAAATGAACATAATCTACGCACTCTATTACTGCGATCTACATTTCTGTATCTACCCGTTTCAATTTCTAGATTATGAGAGCTCAGACGAAGTCTTGTAAGGGATATTCTTGATTTTTCATGTGATACATAGTCTAAATAATTATCATATTCAAAAGTACTTTTAAATTTACAGTAATTGTCTGGACAGTATCCGATCATAACGAGATAATCGGTTTGTGATGAACAAAGGGGCAATTAAACATTGGGTTAAAAAAGCTGAAACAAAGAGTGTCAAAATTGGTGTGAACAATTAAATAAAAACAATAACATTTATCAAGAGGATTTAGTTAAGTTTTTACAGACATATAGGTTCAAATCAGTTTCTATATGTTGATTACATGAAATCGATCTATAGTTGTTTATTTTCGTCCTTATTTTTGTTCGTTCATTGAATTTAATTTATTCTGAAAGAATTTCAATTTCTGAGTATTTTGTTGTGCTTAAAAAGGGTCGCGAATATGTGTCAAGTAGAGATTATTATGATAACCTTATCACGATGCGATTCATCATATGAAAACAATAACAAAATGGCTGCAGTGTTGACGGCCAAAATTCGAGCATGCGCAAACGTGACGTCATCATTGGAATCCCCCAAAACCTCCTATTGTTAAAGACGTGTGCTATTAATCCGCTCTCTCTTGTTTAACGGTCCACTGCCTTCACGATATACCCGGTTTTATGACACTTATCCGGCTGTAAAAACACGCACAGACGTAGAGTCAACGGAAAATAATAAGGTTTCTGAAATTGTCACCTAGATTATTAATTCTTTATGAAGTTATAATTATATAAACATGAAGTGACCATTCATAAGTAACAACGAATAAAGCTTCAATTTAAATATTCGCCGATGTGCCGTTTTGCAAGACGTTATTTCATTGGTCAGTTTGATTTAGCTCTTATCAAACTCTTTGTGTCAGACAAAGTATCACCGCATTTACAAATATATCACCACAGTGATATATTTATTATCGCAGTGACAAAATTGTCACCGCGGTGACAATTTTGTCACCGCGGTGATATCTATTTTTAGCTGTTGGCGTATATGTACTTTTGACCCAAAGGGTACGTCATATTTATTTACGTGATATTCAAACGTAGTGACTCACTGTTTTGTTTTAAATAGCTGAATTACGTAGTGTTTAATTTGGGTTCGTAAATCTTATACTTGTATACAGATAAATGAAGAGGTTAATTGATTACATTCTCAATTACAAATGTATATCCTTGTTGAAATGACAAATCTTGATGGATTGATAAAAACACACATGTAAATGTGGTTGCGATATGATATTCATGCAGAAAAACGATTTTATAGACAGAACACTTTCATGGAAACAAAAATAGTATAATTTTTTTATCGTCACAAATAATGTAAAATCATGCATTTCCTGACACATTTAAAAATAAGGGCAGCACTCATTACTATAATTAGTTTAAACCTATTTATTTTAGCTCAATTGCATCTAAAAGCTCGGGCTTATAGAAACGCTCTGGAGTCCGTTTCCTGGGCCTATAACCAGTACTTGGTGTCTTTGGGGACGATATAAAGAACGCTCCCCATGTGGGGATCGAACCCGTGACCTCCCGATCGCTAGGCGAACACCATATCAATTAACGCCACGGGGAACTTAGTTAATAATATTTTTGAAATAGCGGAAAATGGCAAGTAACAACTGTGTACCGTGTTGGCAGTTGCGAATTTATGCGAATGTAACATATGTGCCAGTGACGTAATTTGTTTATTGGAATTATGCGTTATGTGCCAGTGACGTAATTTGTTTATTGGAAATATGCGTTGTTATTGAATTAACAGACGCGAAAAACTGTTAAACTCGTTAACACAAATATAATGTGATTACAACATCCAGGTCCGTTGTAATGTGACGTACAACATGCGTGGCATAGCTTGAACATAACGTTTGCCATGATCAATGTTATTTTGACTCACGAATCGTTGTTTAATCCATCGAACGATCGTAGTATTGGTTACAGCGTCCATAATGTGAACAGTTTCTATATAAATCTTTCAGGAATCAACTGTTCCATCCAGTCATCACAGATTACATGCAAAGACCCTTTAGCAATATTGGACAACATAAGTACGACAGGTTGTCATAACATATAAACGCTACTTCAGTATAGACTACAAGAATTTAAGTTATGTACATCTTCATAATGTTTTAACGTTCCAAAAACGAAAATCTGAAATTATTATAAAGTATTTACAATTAAGTTTTTCTATGAGGGTTAAAGTATAACAATTATTCGGTTGTTGCTATTTGAAGATTTGTATGAAATCTGCAAGTGTCAATTTGCAACATATATTTTCTTCCTGAACGTTTTGTCAGTAGCTGATCTATGTGTGTATTTGTAATCAACAAGATACATTTCTTATCGAGACAAATATGTATTCACTACGGCGACCTCATATCCGATGTGGTCTACCACGCGATAGCGATTGACACTACCAATTGGTAATTGACACAGCGAGCATTGCGTAAATATGTACATGGAGGGGGCGGGGCATGCTAAATTAATGACATTTCAAATAAATGTAATCATCGCAAGACAACGTCGCAACGGATAGAAAGGATAGAAAAATAAATAAACAACTACAGTTTGTCTGGTCATTGATTACAAAATAGTTGAACATCTCCCTGGTTGTTTTACTATTATATACGAGGAATTTGAAAGGTAAACACGCGAACCGATGGACATGTCACGATTACTTGATAAAACAAATAATTTTTAAAGGGGTCTGTTCACGTTTTGGTAAATTGACAGAATTATAAAACAATGTTTTAGATTCGCAAATTTTCGTTGTAGTTATGATATTGTGAGGAAACAGTTATACTGAACATTTACCATGCTCTAAAATATCCGTTTCATGCATCTTTTGACGATTTAAAAACATGAAAAGTATAAAGTGTTGCAACGCGAAACGATTTAATAATTTGGAGAGTTCTGTAGTTGTCGTTATATTTTGTGATACTATGAGGATTGCTTATATAAAAATGCTTACAAAAATGAAAAGCGCCTTTGAACGCACATCTCGAGTATGAAAAGGGCGCTATATAAATGTGGTATATAAAAAAATTCTAAAGTATAAAATACATAACTCATTATGAGCACGGATGGCCGAGTGTTCTAAGCAATCGACTTTTACTCCAGGGGTCTGTGGTTCGAGCCCAGTTGAGGGTTGCTTTTTCTTTCTTTAATTTTATTCTTTTTAATGGAGCTTTTAAGATCCAATGTTTACATTATCAATATAAAACATTTAACGACAAACTTAAATATCTGCCAAAATCTGTGAAAAGGTCCCTTTAACGTCATGATTTTCAAATATAAGTCGCAGGGCTTATGTAAGAATTGTGTACATGCTCTTCAATAGTGGTTTCATAATCTGACTCGTTTTTGCTGTTTGTTGTTGATCTATAATACATGCGGGATTAATCGCGCGCAGAACAATAATCTGTTGATTTAAGCGTTAGTCACAACAATGGATTAAAGATTATTTCTTATACGACTTCTAACAATTAATTACGGCATGATCATGATACATGACTCGTGGATTTAACTTATGACTTGGTGATGTGGTTCACAAACTGGAATGCAATTATTTGGCCTGGGTGCTTATTTTCATATTGTCACGTGCACATGTCCGCGTGTATATGAAGTGAAAACACCAAAAATAAACAACGGTTGCGATAGACACCTTTAAACTGTTAGATGCACATAATATCACTTAAACATTAGTTCATTTTTGTTGTTGCTGAATTTATATATGTCGTGCATTAATTTATGACATCAATCTTTACTTGTTATATCTAATTTAAATCTAAATTAGCATAAATTATATTGTTTCACATGTTTTTCATTAAATTAAACGCTTGCATTTATTCGGCTACTGCCGTTTGCATATTTTTGCTACTGACATTTGCCATTCCTAAACGTACTACTGACGTTTGCCATATTTGTTTTCACTCTTTAAACGTTTATTTAATATCTGGTCGATATTTTTGTTTGTTTATGCATAGACATATGTAATATATGTTCGTCCAGTGAAGCATAGACAGTTCTGTGATCGTTAATTTTCGAGAACACTGACTCTCTGTAATTTACTACTGACGTTTGCTTCGTAAATGGAAATTTGCGCCGAAGTGTTCTCGAAAACCAGAGCAACACACAAAACGCGTGATATACCGATCGAAAGCTATATGCATGCCATATTGCATGCACTAGGTCGTATGAAAGTCAGAGGATGATCAGCAACGATATTGGAAAACACCTACCTTGCGCGGCTGTTTGTTGTCATAAAATGACTACTGACGTTGACTTTTGTGGTCACGTGACAGTTTTTGTTCATTCACAGTGTAATATATTGGCCGATTATTTTAAATAAAATAGAGAAAGATACTGGTATAACCATTATCTATAATTGTGTGTTATAACCCCCAAATAACCATTATTTATGATGTTGTGTTATAACCCCCATATAACCATTATCTATGATTTTGTGTTGTAACCCCCAAATTTTTCATAGTTCATTTTATTCGCATTGGTTCCCTTTTTTTTACTGGCATCCGTGTGCAGTTTTCATTAATGGAACAGAACTGTGTAGGTTTTAAAAAATCTGCTTCATCTTGTAAGCGTAATTTCATATTTTTCTCAACTTCAAGGGGCGATGATTCTGAACTTATTCTTACGTTGCTCATTTACGATAGGGGTTGAGTACTCATTGATATGAAAACACTGTAAAAGTTGAAAAAAAATGAATGAAAACTGCAAATTGCATAAAGAAGCTGCATTTCACAATACTTTGAAATTCAGTAAAAGATCTTAATAGATTTATTGCTCCAATATTCATAATATTCAATAGGGTTCGAGTAATACTGATATAAAAACTCTTAACAAGTTTGGAAAGATACAGACGAAAGTTGTGAAATCTTTTAAACAAGTGAAAATTGTTTATTTTGTCAAATTTAATAGAAAAAAATCTGGACTTATTGTCCCGATGTTTCTCATTTTAAATGAGGTAAAAATGCTCATTGATATAAAGACACTGTAAGTTTGGAAAGAATCTTATGAAAAATGTTGACATAATCACCTAACCAAGCAGTTTTTCACTTTTATTTTTAAATTCAAAGAGACATAATTCTGGACTTATGGTCCGATATTGCTCATAGAGAGTTTGGGTTGGGTCCTCATTGATAAAAAACCTGTGCAAGTTTGGGAACAATCGGATGAAAATTTAGGACTTCGAACAAAGATTTCAAAATTTCTCAAATTCTAAGGAAGATAACTATGGACGTAATGGTCGGATAATGCTAAAGGGCCCATACCACCTGGATAGTAATACGTGTCGCGCTTCGCGCTCTATATGTGGTTCTTAAAAAAAAATCCGAGGAGTGCTTGACTCTAGGGAAACGGTTTGCCGGGACACAGCTCCTCCTTGATAAGCGGCTGCTTCCTTTATCGCAACTCATTGTTACAATCAATAATACGTGTCGCGCTTCGCGCTCTATATGTGGTAGGGATAGTACTTAGGGCCTATGATAGACAAGTATAAAAATACACGGATAATAGATGTGTTGTTTGCATTTATTTGTTAATATGAAAACACGTGTATTTTTTTATAAGATATTTAAGTGATGTAAGAAATTTTAATTAACGTTGTTACCACGCGGCATCCATTAATTTTAATAAAAATGTCCAATTGTAGTAAAATGAATTTTAAAATGTCTACATAAAATAAAGCTTCTTTATATTTATTAACCTGACTGAAAAAATTGTCAGCCGCCGAACTGTTCCGTTCGTGCCGGAACCCGAGATTGAACCGGGGCCTTTAGATGATTGTTGCGTAAACAACTTAAGTCTAACGCTCTCCCAACTGAGCTATTCTGGCTGACATCATTTATGTACTGCTATTTGGTGAAGTTGTGTATAGCGATCGTTATTATATGTCTATTAATAAACTAATACATTGTACGTTTTCGTACCACTACGCCTTCCAATAAACTTGCTTGCGCGATAGGTCGTCAAATATCGTACTACATCGGTTCTCCACTAAAAAAGCAAATAAGAAAAAACACAAAAAAATATATTTCGATTATGTTTTGTTTTTATACAAAACCAGAAAGTTTTGCGTATTTGCCCAGTCCCTGTGATCTTTCCCCTGTGATCAGTTGTGGATCAGTTATTAATTAAAACAATTAGCTTTGCATTATTGGCACAAATGCAGTACTTATTTACACTAATTTACACAAAAAATCACCACTATGCAAGATATTCTTAAAACAAAAATATAAACATTGATCCGTAAAATAACTTCTCCTCCCATAAGCGAAAAAAAATGCATTACATACTAGTCGCCGCTCTCCAGAGCGACGCCAATAATTACATAGCATTAAAACACACATAAAAACTTGAAAATGGCCATTCTATATAAGATTTATAAGAGGCTATGAAGAGTTAAATATTGCGTATTTTCCACATACTTGTTCTCTATATACATATTTACGTTAAAAAGTTAGATTAAAAGTTAGGTTGCCATTGCTAATCCATAATTAAAAACTGACATAAGATAAATTGACGTAAAATACTGACACTGCGAAAAGAGGCACTACACGTTTTATATAAAACTGTTTAAGATAGCAATTATCACCTCTGACCAGGTCGGACATTAACTCATTAGCAATGGTTACCAACGCTTAGATTAAAACTAACAGACACTATTAACAAAGACCATATTTACATAGCTTACAATTTAAAACCATATCAGTTAAAAATTATAACTATGTCAACCACACTGAACAGTGACTCCAGAATGATAGAGACATACTTAGCAGAACAGAAATCCAGTTCATACTTCTTCCCCAGGAATCAGTAACCCTACCCAGTTTCCCATAATAATCTGTGTGACTTAATACAGGATTGGGTCTCCTCATTCTGGGTGCACACCATTTAACAGTGCCCCAGATAATTATTTGGGAAATAGGGTTTTCACCCATTGATTTTGAAAAATAGGGTGATTTCATTCTTGAAATAGGGTGAAATGAGTTATAAAAATGCAAACCTTAAACTCATTGTTGCTTAACTTCTGTTGAAGCTGCACACCTGTCATACTTGTATTGATTCAATAAAACTGTTAACTTTAATACACTGATGTTTCATAACTTACATCTTTAATCCTTGAAACTGTCCATAAAATAAACTTTAAACTTTAAAAAACTCTGATGTTAACTGAGATCTTTGTTACTGTCAAACATATAAACTTGTTCTAGAAATTGTTTACTCAATCAAGGCACCCTTAGGCAGAACATCGTACTAGAAACTGAAAGTACAGATGCTTTGCAACTACATGCACAATGAGCGACGGATTAAGTCAGATTGAAAACGCATGTATGTCGTCGTAAATAATTTGGTCAGAGGCTTTATTTAAGCATGAAATCGAGTCCATTGAGCGTTTGAATAATTTTGACTGTTGTCCTGCTCCGTCATCCAGGCGCTTGTTGAATGTTGCGATAATAATTCTAAAGAGAAAATACAAAAAATTAGCAAAGCATTTACGATTGTATCGTACGCATCAAATTTGACGAATTTGCGTAAAAGTCAAATTGGTTGCGTTTTCAATACGCATGATATTGTATTTATTTGCATTTTTAAACATTTTAAAAGGGTGAAAGACGCAGATACGCAGCTTATCTGGGGCACTGATTTAAGGAGGTTATTTTGCACTACCTAGCATGTTGCAGTTGTGGATATAACAATGAAAAGGATAAAATACTTGTACTCCAAAATAGGTCTTATTACAGTGAGTTTTAAACCTATTTTAAGTAGATGTATTTTTTCCTTTCATGAAGAATAGAATAGCAGGTTTTGGCTGATAAGTACATAACATTCTCTGTAGTGATTATGTATTTCAATTTTTCACAATCTGACATGGCATGACTATCAGGATTTACAATTAAATTATCCATTAGCATTTTCCTTGCATCAACATACAACGGACAGTGAAAGAGTACATGTATTTCATCATCGATCTTATCTGTACAATGGAAACAAGTTCTATTACATAGCTCAATATTTTCAAACCGGCCAGTCTCTAACCTAAGCGGCGCTACACCACACCTAAACTTAGTTAAAGCACTTCTATAATTGAATGGTTTTTTACCGCTAATATATGTTTCAGTACCAAAATCTACTTTAAATAGTTTATTAGTTCTTAATTTATTTCTTCCTATGCCCCTTTGTCCAGATTCTCTATTAATTAAATTTTTCCATTCAACAGTTTCCTTCTCTAATAACTTAGATTCTATATCATTTATAACATGTTTACTATTACCTAATGGTGTATCTACATGTGGTGTCAGCTATGGTGGCCGTTATCGCCACGTCGAAAACGTGACAAGACAGAATAAGAAATACTCGAATAGTTCATATGGGTGCAAAGATTAATCGTTTTGGTGTGAAAGCGATACAATAGTTTTTTCGGGTCTGGTATGAACTATATATCAACGTTCGTTCTCAATCGAAGATATATCAATAAACTTGCGCAATTTGTGTTAATTATTTTTGCGGTTGCATAACTTTCAAGAAGGGTACCACACCAATCTATTTGCAAAGTGGCAACACTTAGATGCGTGGATTTGGTAGGATGGTACACCAAACTTGTATATATGGTGTATCATCATAAACAGTTCAATGGTATGTATAATATGACATATTTGATCATGTGCACCAATCTCTTGCACGAGTGTATGCGAGAGCATCGAACGACAACTCTGTGTGGGGATTGCACGTACACTTAAGTTATTGCCCTTTGTGCGTCCAAAACGTTTGCAACTGTTTCTGACGTATTGAAAATCAGTGCACAGTTCTGTAAAAAATAAATAGTTTTTTAATAAGGGCGACTGTAAAAAAAATGTCTACGCACAAAAAAATGATTGTAAAAATCATATAAATAAATTGAATCGACCCTCATCACGAGGTTTTTATAATGGATGAGGGGAGTTGATACGAGTTATCCTAGGAACCAGTCAAATCTCTTCTTGATGGGCGAGAGGTCCCTATTACCACCGCGAGTTTGTGCCAGTGACGCCGCGGAACAGCGGATGTCGCAGCCACGTGCTCGCCTCCGTGGCAACGTCGTTCCAGTCCCAGGCCGTGTCGAAGAGACCGTGATACATGTCGTTGAAAGGATTGGTAGGGTCCATGATATACGGAGGCCTCCTGTAATTTAGATGAAGAGTTTTATCATGTATAAAGAAATACATTTCGATAAATTCAAAGTTATGCTGCTATAAATATTTAATTGGTGAACAACACAACCGGAAAAATGAACACTATTACATAAATCGATGATCGCTATGTCAGCTATAATTCCAGACATAAATAAAAAAAGTGTCATATACATGTTTCTTTAAAGCAACATCAACATCATATCTTATTTAAGTCGGATAGTGTTTGATTTTAGTAAGATGGAACTTAGTTTGAACTGCTTAATTTAAGCACTATTGCATCGACATATTTTGTTTAAATTGACACTCTGAGTATCGAGACAGTGTGGGGTAATCTTAAGAACGCTACCCAATGGTAAATCTAACCTGAGAGATCCCGGTCGAATGGCGGAAACTACACAATTGAAATATAAAGAACTTTGATACTATGTTTTGTTCGCTTTTATTAATGACTATCACAAGAGTACCTTCGTTGTAAACATGTTTCTAGCTTGACTGAGGAGTATTTCATCTGCCTTGGAAATGTTGCCATGAACTGGCGATGGTTTACTAGTGACGTCAGCACGGCGTGTAGCGCGCGTACCATACTGAAGCTTGTGCTGGGACTTCCGGCATTGTTCCATGCATGCATCACTACCAGCTCCATGGCGAACGAGCTCGGCCACTTACAGTTTCTCACCGCCTGAAATAATGTTGATAATGCCACAATGTGTGCACACACCTGCTCATGCACTAGTCTTAAGTTCGAGTCTTACACAGTCTGTAATCAGTAGTCAGTTAATCAAAATGCAGGCTATTTCCATATGTTTTTATCTAATTATCACACACTTAAAATGTCTCCAATAAGAGCCGTTAATATAATAAATCAAACTGCTTTGGCATTGCATATTCGTCTTAATACACCTTCTTCACATATTCACTGTGATTATACTATTAGACCGTTGAATGAAAGGGTGCCACTATGTAAACGAAAATGACACTTCTTCTTCGTACACTCAGTTTAATTAAAATCTTAAAGGTACAACATTATTATGTATTATAAGGCAATAAGAAAATCACATGCCTTCATTTTCACATCTTCCCAGTATTTGACGATTCTTATCAAGTCCTTGACCTGCGTGGGCAGTGCCTGCATGACCTCCACCTGCAGAGGTCCCAATGTAACCGAGTATAAGTGCGTGTCTACATCTGGCCCTTGCATCTGGTCGAAAACGTGGTCCGGGACCATGCCTGTGAACACAAAATGTGTACAATGCGATTTGAACACCCATGCAATCAGAGTAATCTGAAAGTATGCAATACAATATTCCCAAAATCTTCGTTTTAACCCTTTCAAAATCAATCCGTGCGAGACCGGCGCTAAAATGACACATGAAACAAACTATTGAGGGAAACATACATTTTTTGTAGCAGCATTTACCCCAAAGGACTTAACAGCATTTATTACGGATAAACCATCGAATAAAAGAACAATGGTTGCTTTTTTAAAAGTTCGAAGGTGATCTTGGTATACCTCTATCGAGCAAGTCAATTCCGAGAAGGACGTCAACTGACTGCGAGAAGTTGCCATTTGTCAGCTTGACCTGTACGGAGTACTTTGTGACCTTCTCTAGCTGAGCCTCTCCGTATTTCGTCAGGTATGTTTTCAACTCCTGCAGCAAGTCCCTTGAATCCTGTGTGTATTTGCCCACGCTGTTGTACTCGGCCAGCATAAGGATCAAGTCGATATCGGATTTTCCGCGGACCGCTGTACCTTTGCCGAATGACCCCGACTGAAAATGTGTTTCTTGAATTTGTTAAATAATAATGATGCATATACCAGTTACCAGTATATAATTCTGTCTACTAGGCAAGGCTCATTTCGTATGCTCTGCGATGCGCACATTATACGCTGCACCACTCTGCGTTACTTTCGGTTGTGCTACATTACGGCATAACGCTGTTACGTATGCATGTTTCATAGAGCTTGCCTGCCTATACCACGGTAAACACGTCGCTATGAACGTGCGCCGTGAACCCTGCATTAATCTATCTAAATTGTTGAACACCATGCCACTTTCTGATTTGTATCACTACCCGATAATACAAAAAACAAGAGGCCCTGGTGACTTTAAGGTGACCTGAATAGTATTAGCGTTAAGCATGGGTTGTTAACGTATTTTGTGAAAAGAAACGGTTTGTTGATTTAGCAGATATGTAAATATATGCGTGTTTGTGTGTGCGTTCATGATTTTTAAAATAGACATGTGTTACCCATTGCGACAAAGCTTCATTTTGGATAAAAGCGATATGAAGACAGTTAATTAATAATGAGCATAATCAGCCAAAGAAAATTGAAGTACAATTTTCTACAAATTGTTGTCAAGCTTTGAGATCATGAGATAATCATTTCAGATTCTTTGGATTTTATAAGGGATGAAAGTTTCAACTTGTTTTTGCAAAAAAACGCTTTAAAGATACCAAAAACAACTGTATTTTGTCAATAGATTGAGTGTTCATGAAATAGGTTTTACATTATTAAATACAGTATGTTGAATTATTTTCATATATCAAAGTCGGTTGTAAGGAAGTAAATGAGTATGAGAATATCTAGTAGAAATCAACATTAATTTTCTTGTAAGGAAACAAACATCTGACACTTGATCTTTCTCATAGTTACAAATGTGTGCAGATATAGAAGTAATATGTCAAAAGATGCATTTAATGGCTATATTAGACCATGGTAAATGTTCAGTATTACTGTTTCCTCACATTTATCATAACTAAAACGAAAATTTGCGAATCTGAAACAACTTTTTTCAATTTTGTTAATTTAACAAAACGTAAAAAGGCCCCTTTAAAAGACGTGTTTAATTATTGTTGTTTATTACCATATTGTTCATATTTTGGACAAATTGTTTTAAACTTCCGAAACAAATTTCAGACTCACCTTGCAATGATATTTCCAATTGAAACAACAATAAAACCGGTTAAAATCACAAATCTTTGATAATCGTACACACACTACTTACTGACTGCAAACTGTATAAGCAGTCTAGCTTATCAATAGTGTCCATCTAACATCAAAACAATGGTTCTTGCTGTGAGTGTCTATTAATTTGGTCAAATTTCCAGGGAGCTGTAAGCCTGTTAAACAATCATCACATTGCTATTCGAGAAGTCATCAATCAATACTAGTGTATTGCAACAATGTAAGCAAAGGTATAACTGAGTTTTATTGAGAATATCATAAGTGAATGAAAGGTCAAATAAGATTCATACGTAACGAATGTTGTTGTTTCATCGTCATCAATGTGCACGAACATCCTCATTACAACTAGAGTTTTAACATTTAAAGTTTTAATATAGCCATATAAAGAAAACTGCCGCTCCCTATCGCGGCCATGTTTTGCAACGAACCGTAACCATTCTAAAACTCCGCCGTGCTATCATAAGAAAAAATATTTTGACCGAGTTCCATGACGATTGGACTATGCATGTGACCTCTAGAGTGTTAACAAGATTTTAATATAGCCATAGAAGGAAAACTGCCCCGCCGACTGGCGGCAATGTTTTTCAACGAACCGGAATACTTTTAGAACTCAGCTGAGACATCATTAAGAAAAATGTAATGACCAATTGTCATGAAGATTTTGCTATACATGTGGCTTCTAGATTATTACCAAGGTTTTTCTTTAATTTGACCTAGTGACCTAGTTTTTGATCTCACGTGACCCAATTTTCAAACTCCACCAAGATATCATTGGAACTCATCGTTGGACCAAGCTTAATGAAGATTAGACATTACATGTGGCCTCTAGAGTGTTAACAAGGCAAATGTTGTCGACGGACGACGCACGACGGACCAAAGGCGATATCAAAAGCTCACCATGAGCCTGGTGTACTCAGTTGAGCTAAAAATAAGTTGTCGATGTAATCATAGAAATATATAAAAAAATAAACAAAAATACTTTTATAACACGTCTCGGTCGAAGCCTTCCTGGAATGTTGTTCTGGAGAAAATGAATCAACCGATCAACCATCGCATTATTTCTCTGTAAAGTCTCCCTGTCCGGTTTCACGGTGTTGTCGATGAACACATTTAGTGTCCTCTCATCATTTATACTGTAGATGTCCATTTCAACTTGAACGAAGCAAAATTAGTCGCAAAATGTTCGTCACAATGAGAGATAACTTTCTGTTGGTATTGTATGATTTACAGAAAATACGATAGATTTCCCATTTTGTATGCTGTGGTTTTACAGAAAATCCGCAATATTTTCCAACTAGTCATGGTCTATATTTAGATTAGTTCACGAACGTTCTATTTTGGCTTCCCAGATGTTGCCACACCGTAATAATAGACTGATCCCGGTAAAGCACGAGTTTAGAAAACCCCACTAATCACCCCGGTACAAACAACGCTGATCCATTATATCAACCAATGATAGCTTCCTTTAAATAATAGAGGTTGATACGGTGTGTGATTTTGAAAGGATTATAAATGGGTCATGTTTATTTGTACCAGCAGATTAGTGGGGTTTTCCAAAAAGTTGCTTTTTCCGGGATACATATATTATAGTTAACTAGATAGAGATCGGGTTAAGATGACAAACGAACCATAAACCCGTTTGTAACACAAAACCATCCAACCATATGTAATTTGTGGCAAAGGTGTTTTCGGTGTAACTGATTAAGATCGCTTTTGACAGTGATTTCTTGCTATAATTTTGCATCTGCAAAAGTGAGTACACAACTCAAAATTCGACAATTTCAGATTGTACTTATGCAAACTTACAAAAATGCGTTAATGCATGACAAAAACATGATTGAATATCGTAGGCGAAATTAAAAGGAGTAGAGGCGGAAATAATGTACGCCTACCCTCCTACCAACATTTGCAAAGGTTTGACTTACTTAAATCACCATAATATTATTCATATTTTATATGTTATTTGTAAAATGAACATTCTGTTTAATTTGCTCTTTTTTTATATTACAACTTTTGTTGTAATTAAACATAATGGCGGGAAAATGTTTTCTTTATCAAATCACAAAACAACTTTTTTCAGAAAATGTATTCACGTATAGTTATTTAGTCTGTAAAATGTATTTAATTTGATATTTGCTTTCGTTTTCGGTTAACAACATTCCTCGAAAGAACTGACCACCGTCTTGTCACACATATGTTTTGCAAACATACACTGGGTGTAAATTTTGTTTACATTTTTCAGGAATTGATGACGAAAACATGCAGGATTCATTTGCATTCTTAATTTATGTTTGTTTTCTTGTTCCCAAAGGTCTTGTAAAGGTATTATCATGCACGAAGTAACGTTGTTCCTTTCCTATTTACAACTATGGTTTTCTTAATTTAATGTTTACATCTGATGCTAGTTTGGTATGCAAAGCTGAACATTCGTTATTATATGGTTTGTATTGTTTCTTTCTTACTTAAATTAATGAAAATTTAATACAATTATACATTTTTTATTTTCTTACTGCTTCATATACTTAACATACGATCATTATAGTTACAACACTAGGGATTTGAGCATTGTTGTTGACTATTTGGTTGACATGTTAATAAAAGATTTATTCAAAGCCTATGGTGTTATGTCATAATATTTTGTCATTTATATGACGATTACAATGTCATTTGATGTTCATATGTTTAAAATAGTATTTAATACATATCTCCTTATAGACATTGTTTATTATCAAAATATGAATTTTTGACAGCATTAGCATGATCACAATACTATGTCATTCTACTGTTTCATTGTTTTAATTATGTATTATGTGTAATGTTCTTTTTGGTGCATTTCTACTTGTTTGCAAACCTAATGATGGTCTAACTGTCCATGGACCAAGCTGAGCATGGTCTAATAATTGTTCTCGTCATATGACATAATTAACAAATAATCGACTATTGTTTGTAACACCTTGCTAATTCATTTTTAGGGTGGTAGGAATCACATGGTTGAAGTCAGCATTGTCTTTTTCTTAAATGTTTGTATAAATATGTGTTTTACAAATTTTAAAGAAACACCGTAAAACATATGTATTTAATAATGTTATTCGCCGCCAAAGGTGGAAAGATACACAATTGGCGTTGTTCGTCAGTGTGTCAGTCCGTCCGTCTGTCACAAAACATTTTAGGGCTATATCTCAGTAACTATATAAGATATCGACATGAATCTGCATAGGTGTATAGATATCAATGAGGAAAAGTGTCATGCACAAGAACCATAACCATACACTTTTTTAAAATATAGTTATTGCCCTTTATTATGTTGGTGCAACTGCTCAGGGCAATATCTCACATACCATGCCAGACTTCAACATATAATTTCGTGAATGCATTAAAAATTAAAGAGGAGAGGTGCCATGCTTAAGAACCATAACACTACACTTTCTTGAATAAGAGCAGTTGCCCTTTGTTGCTTTTGTATGAACTTTCAGGGCTATATCTCAGATACGATAAAATATTTCTACATGAAACTTCATGGGTGTGTAGAGATCAATGGGAAGAAGTGCCACGCAAAAGAACCATAACCCTACACATTCTTTACTTAGAGTCATCGACCTTTTTTATTTTTGTATGATGTAACTTTGAAGGCTTTATCTCAGATACACTACAATATTTCAACGTGAAACGTTGATGTATTGATATCATTGGGGAGAATTGCAATGCATAAAACAATTACCCTTCACTTAATTATTTGTTAATTTATATGTTAAGGGATTTGCACTCTTCCATAAACCAATTTATAAGGCGTTGATATAAATTAAATAAATGTGCTTACAGTAAAGTTGCTTTTTAGGTTATCAAAGATAATTTTTATATGAATAATTAAAATAAATCGCCAAAACACACAACTGGTCTTATTGAAGACTAATTAGACCTGGTTATAATACATTTCATAGATTCTTGAAAAGACTACATTGTATTTTTAATCTCCGTAACATACTTGTCCTCTTATGGTGTCAATGGTAAAAAACTAACTTTTGTTACACATTTTTCAATCGTTTGATACAACGTAGAGTAATTGCATAATTTACTTATATTAAGATGTTGTTTTTGTTGGAAATAAAAGAATGTTAATTATCTTTATGTGTGTATAGTGTTTATAACCCCAATATATGTGTTAGTATATTCCTGTAATGATAATCATATGTTTAACTTCCAACAGAATATTTATTCTGAAGCGGATAAGTCAAAATTTGCAACAGATTGGACCGTCGTTAACCCATATTTGCCTAGCGTCTAGAAAAAAGGCCTTGGCAAACATCGTAGACCCAGATGAGACGCCGCATAATGCGGCGTCTCATCAGGGTCTGCGCTGTTTGCTTACAGGAATTTCTGTAAGAAATATTCTAAATATAGAAATAAGTATACAAGACATCCCTAATTTTGTAAATAAGTTGATCCAATTTAGAAGGATGGGAGAGTCCACTAGGCTTAAATGGGTTAAGAAACTTTCGAGTTCTGAAACACAGGCACAGTATGCTTCTAATCTTAAACTTGTCTTAAAAAACACAACTTTGGTTTATTTCTGTTCATGTTACCATTTTTAATGTTCACAATTAAGAATCTTGTATTGTTGTTTATACGCGAGTCATATCTCACATGAACAAACCGATGGTGGAAAACCAGAAGGTACCAATTGCTTTATATAACTCAAGTCTGTTGAATCAAGTCAAACTTGGAAGTGACTAATCTTTTTGTTTTATATGGCTAAATAATGTGGTGTTTCATTGGGGTTCGTAAATCATATACGTGTATACTGGTAAATGAAGATAAAATTGATTACTATCTCAATTATATAGTTGTTTAAATGACAAATCTTGATGGATCGAGGAAAACACATCTTTGCATGTGGTTGCGATTGGGTATTAATGCGGGAAATATGTTTATAAACCTAAGAAGAATTTTGTTCTGAAAACAAATATAAGTAAATGTAAATTGATATACGTCACAAATAATGTAGCATCATGCATTAATTGACACATTCAATGATAATGGCACCACTCCATAAAACTTTGGACATATCGGCAAGTCGCCAGTAACATCTTGTGCACCGTGTTGGCAGTTTTGAATTCAAGCGACCGTGACATATGTGCCAGTGACGTTATCATATTTTTCGTATTGACATTGCGCGTTGTAAACAGTATGTTAATTTGAACAGACAGGCGCGAAAATTTGTTGAACTCGTAAACATGGATATAAAGTAATTACAGCATTCAGGTCTGATGTAATGTGACGTTACACATGCGTGGCATAACTTGAACAGGACCCTCGCAATACGCGATGTTATATTAACGCTTAAATCGTTGTTTTATCAATCGAACGATCATATTTTGGATGATACATTGTACTTAAAGCGTCCGTGATTTGAACAATTCCTGTCTATGGCTGACAGGTCACAAATTTCCCATCGAGTCATCACGGAGTACACGCTTAATCCATTTGGCGCTCTTGGACAACATACTGACGCTGTATAGACTACACTTGGAAAATTTTGAATATTCATACGAACCATATTGTTTTTCTAATTAATGTTATGTTTTCCTGGTTTAAAAAACCCACCGAGAATGATGAAATTGAAAGTAAATTGGAATTATATAGCGTTGTACTACACTTGGTGAGTTTTTGAGCGCAGCATTTTTCAAACTTAAATACCTCAGTTATGAGTAAATATTTTGATTTAAAATTGTACATGTGATCATTTGACCACAGTATGTGCAAGCAAACGATTAAATCATTCATCCGTGACGATCGGATGCTTCAGCAGGTGGGAAAGGTAGCCTGCAACATGCCGATTGCGCTGTTGCGCTTCTGAAATTTTATACGAGACATATTGATTTTTAAATTAATTTTATGTTTTCCTGCTGAATCAACCCAAAATGAAAAAAAATGACATACAATTAGAATCATACCGCGTTTCACCATTTTCACGTGCAAAACGACGAAGCCACACCAACCCCACGTGCACAAGCGCCCAATTGTTACGGATGAATGATTTATTGTTTTTGCATAGAATATAGTCAAATGATCACATGTAAAATTTGTAATCAAAATCTTAACTCATTACTGAAATATTCAAGTTTGAAAAGTGCTGCATTAGAAAAGTCTCCAAGTGTATACGCACTTAGGTTACCTGTACATCGTCATAAAACACGTTTCAATCACGACAATCTGAAATTATTATAAAGTATTCACAATAAATATATCTCCTTTGTAAATATTATCTGTAATAGTTATTTTTAGTCGTGCGATACAGCAATCAACCGGCTAGATGAACATATATTTCGTATTTAGACAGAGATCTATTTATTACGGCGACATCTTTTCCGATGTGGTCTACCGCAAGCTAACGATTGACGCTGCTATTTGGACATTGATAATACGAGCATTGCGTACATATCTTTATGTACATAGAAGACATATTGACTGAAAGAAAGATCAAAAACATGTTTTAAAGGGGCCTTTTCACATATTTTGGCATGTTTTGAAGTTTGTCATTAGATGCTTTATATTGATAAATGTAAACATTGGATCTAAAAGGCTTCAGTAAAAAATCAAGAATAAAATTTAAAAAAGAAAAAAAAGTAACCCTCCGCAGTGCTCGAACCACTGACCTCTGAAGTCCTGGAGTAAAAACCAATTAGACCGCTCGGCCTTCCTGCCAAGTATGTATGACTAACGTATTTTACACTTCACATAAGCAATCTTCGTAGTTTCACAAAATATAACGACAACAACAGAACTCTCCAAATTATTCAATCGTTTCGCGTTGAAACGCTTGATAACTTTCAGGTTTTTAATCGTCAAAAGATGCATATAATGGCTATATTAGAGCATGGTAAATTGGTCAATTTACAAAAACGTGAAAAGGCCCCTTTAAACGTGCGGCAATGTCGCAGCGGATTGAAAGTAAAGAACAGCACTCTAAATGACAGCTGAGTATAGCTATTTGAACACTTGCATAGCTGTTTTATTAGCAATCTGACAGGCAAACATGTGGACCGATGGACATGTCTCGACTACTTAATACGCACCGAATAAAAGCAATAATATCCAAAAAAAAGTCGCCGAGCTTATTTTAGTCTTGTGTTCATGCTGTTAACACTCTTTATTTTATGCTTTCCAGTGGTTTATAGATAAATATCAGTGAAATAAAACTGATATTTCACTGTTTTAAACAGTGAAAAATAACAGTGAAAAATATCGATATTTTTCACTGTTTTACTGCGAAATGACGATATTTTTTCGACGAAATTACGTCATAAATCCAGCGAAATTATCCAGTTAAACTCTTTTACAATGTAAATAGACGGTGAAAAAAGCATAAAATAAAAAGAAAATTTGTTGGATTCGATGGAATATCGATTTTTTCACTCGTGATCATAACAAATA
The DNA here is from genome assembly GCF_020536995.1 of Dreissena polymorpha. Classification (NCBI taxonomy): domain Eukaryota; kingdom Metazoa; phylum Mollusca; class Bivalvia; order Myida; family Dreissenidae; genus Dreissena; species Dreissena polymorpha. The sequence goes on along the minus strand of NC_068358.1, from coordinate 48,042,885 downwards.
CATATTTTCACTCGTGGCTGCGACGCTCGTGAAAATATTGTTTTATATGATCACTCGTGAAATAAAATCGATATTTCATCGAATCCAACAAATATCCTCTATATATTCTGACTCTTTTTTTATCATGTGTTGTTTATCTATAATCTATTCGGGTTAATCGGGAGCAGAACGATAATCTGTTGTTTAAGCAAGAGTCCCAACCGTTAATTAAACGATTATTTCTTACATGGCTGATAACGATCAATTAAGGCATGATCATAAAACGTGGATAAGACTTGCAACTGGTTGATGTGGTTCACAAACTGGAATGCATTTGTTTGACATGGTTGCTTATGTGCCTAAGGTCAATTGCATGTGTCCGTGAAGGCAGGTGTGCCACGGGGCGCCGCATTTTATGTTATTCAGGGATCATCAGCCAAATAAGACATTGACAATCGCTTCACGTATCAATATCCGGCAAATTCGACGAATCAGCAGTTCTCGAGGTCCAATCCCATAGCAATTGTTTCGTCTGAAATTGATATTCACTAAAGACATTACCCATACATATTTGTATAACTTGAAACTATTGTGAATTCCGTCAAATAAAAAAATGCCAGGACAATTGATGTATGCATTTAATACATAGGCATTTTAGTTGAAATGTGAAACCGTGACTGATTTGCCCGCGATGACCTCGTTACTGTGGGCGGTGGTGTAAATGCGTTGTTCAAATTTAGTTTTTATCATCTTGGGCGACTCGAATGTATTTAATAGTTCCTTAACAACTCGTGTCTTATCAATGACGTAGCAACTTTCCAAATACGATCGACAAAATGATATCAAATAGCACATGACTTGCCCTATGATTACATGTATATACCGCACTCATCATTGCCATGATAGTGCGAACACTTTGGCACGTGGTGTCAGCTATGGTGACCGTTATCTGCCACGTCGTTTTTACTTCCTGACAAATTTGACAATCCATAAGGAGAAATACCAATGCGCATATATATCGTTTTGGTGTGGCAACGATACAATAAAAAGATAAAACAGAAGGGATGCAACGTATAACCTTTTTGTCGAGAGCCCGGTATGGTTAGTCCAGTTGGGTATTTTCGGGTGTGTTCGGGTATTTATATAAATTATACATCAGAATTCACTTTCAATCGAAGATCTGTCAATAAACGTTGAATATCTTTGCCTTCAATTTGTAATTGAAAATACTACATGTTTTCATGTTGGGCAACAAGCCTTAAAGGGGCCTTTTCACAGATTTTGGCATGTTTTAATGTTTGTCATTAAATGCTTTATATTGATAAATGTAAACATTGGATCTAAAAAGCTCCAGTAAAAAAATCAAGAATAAAATTAAAAAAAGTTAAAAAAAAGTAGCCCGCAGCAGGGCTCGAACCAGTGACCCCCGGAGTCCTGGAGTAAAAACCAATTAAACCGCTCGGCCATACTGACAAGTATATAGGAGAGACGTATGTTATACTTTATATATGTAATCTTCGTAGTTTCACAAAATTAAACGACAACAACAGAACTCCCCAAATTATTTAATCGTTTTGCGTTGCAACGCTTTATTATTTTCAGGTGTTTAAATCGTCAAAAGATGCATATAATGGCTATATTAGACCATGGTAAATGTTTAGTATTACTGTTTCCTCACACATAGCATAACTAAAACGAAAATCTGAAACAACTGTTTTCAATTTTGTCAATTTACCAAAACGTGAAGATATCCCTTTAAAGACAAGCATTTCAATTGGTTCATGAATGACAGCAGCGTTTTATGTATTGTATCTAACGCGTGTTATTATGTCCATATTAGTGCTTACTGGTTTATTACATTTTTTCATGTTCTACCTTAAATCATGTTTATCTTATTTCATAAAATTATAGAAGCTGTACAATTATATTTGTCATTATAAGTCATATCACAAAATGAAGCTTTTTTTAATTGGACAACCTCAAAATAAATCCGTCGTATGTACCACGTCAGCAATTGTGCGTGTGGTTGCTATAGAAAATTTATATGTCATTCAATCCTGGCCAAACTTGGTCTTATAACATCTTGTATATCATTGAGTATAAGCCATATTGGACCATGTGTACTTGAGTTATTTCCTATTTGCCTATTAGGCCGTATGCTACATTGTCTTTTCTTCCACAACCATTAGGAATATGTGGACCATGTTTGGTGTGTTTCTAAAAACGTGACATGTTTTTCGAGTATTTTACACGTTGGCTGCACAGCAGGTGTTGTTTATTTTGTCGGTTAGGTAATGTTTAATAGCCCTCTCCTCTCCGGCCAATATTGTCAGTTTTACGGATAGAATATTGATATCACATATACAGAAAATTATAGTGGAGGTAAAAATAAATTGGGGTCCAAGGCCAACTCGAAATATAAGTTCCCGAAATAGCATGTAACCGGATTCGAATTTTGCATTACGCTGACACCCACACTCAAAAGGTAATTGTTGTCAATAAACCACTGCGAGTTTGTACCAGTGACGCCGCGGAACAACGGAAGTCGCAGCCACTTACTCGCCTCCGTCAAAATCAAATCAAATCAAATCAATATTTATTTATTGTCGGTATAGTATACAAACATTATAACATAAGCTATGAATAGCTTTTGACCGACAGATTACAAACATAACAATATAACAAATAAGCATATGAACACAAAGTTAAGAAATTACATGGACATGCAAATTATAAGTTAATTTATAAAAGCACGTTGTAGAATCACAGTGAGAAGCATACATAAAAGAAATATTCTAAAAATACTTAAAGGGGGTAATAAATTAGCTTATTTAAGAGCTGTGTTAAAGCTGCTGATCTTGACCCTTGACCCAGTGTCTAAAAACTGCCATAAAAGGAGAGAGGGTAAAAAACTGACATAGAAAAAAAGACACAAAAGTGCGACACTTAAAATAGGTTTAAAGAACTTATCACCTCAAATCAGATTTGAAGGGAACTGATCTGCAGCTTTCACACCATAAAAACAACATCACATCATACTTGTCACAAGGAGGCAACATAGTTTGTAAACATATAGCCAAGTATACGCAATAAGGATAATGCCATGCAAAGCAAAAGCAGATTTCACACCATAAAGAAACAACATCACATCATACATGTCACAAAGAGGCAACATAGTTTGACATATATAGAAAATTATACGCAATAAGGAATAATGCCATGCAAAAACAAAAGGATTTTGAACTAATGACATAACTCATGCTATGACTAGCAACTGCAGGAGTGTAAGCAAAATAAATACATAATAAATACAATGTACATGCACGACATGGATCACAAGAAGTTCAGGACTAGAAAGAGACAACAGAGATTTATTGGCAAAAAGTACATGAGCAACTCTCCCCGTCCCATGACCCAATCAGACTTTTAAAGCGGTCGTAGTTAACCTCCTCTCTCAGATGTTGAGGGAGGGAGTTCCAGAGTTTAGGTGCATAGGAACGAAAAGAGTTGCTGCCATAACTAGTAGTTCTTACCTGTGGTATGGTAGCTACATTTTTATACCTAAAATTGAAAGAATGGGATTTAAGAGTAACTAAGTCATGTAGATAAGTTGGTCCTTGTTTATGAATAATTTTATGAATTTCTAGTGTCATTCTTCTTAGTTTTAAATTAGGTAATTTAGATTTAGTTAAGAGAGTTTCATAATCTGAATTGTAGTCATCATATATAAACCTTAATGCTCTTTCCTGAATTTTCTCAAGTTTTTTAGTAAATACTTCCCCACAGAAATGCCAAGTAAGTGGGCAGTAGTTGAAATTTGAAAGAATGAAAGAGTAATATACATTTAATTTTCCTAGTTTACATAGATTTTTTCCTATTCTTTTAAGTACGTTCAGCTGCCTTGATGCCTTCTTACAGATACTGGATATGTGTTTATCAAATTTAAGTTTAAAGTCAAAAGTGACCCCCAAAAGTTTCACAGATTCATCACATGGGATTGTACTGCCATTCAAATTAAAGTTAATATTTTGATCTTTTGTCTTTTTACCAATGGCAATTGCCTGAAAATTGTCAGGATTGGCTTGCATGTGGTTGTCCGAGAACCAGTTTATAAGTGATTGACTATCAGACTCCAAAGATTCAATAGCATTATATATATTTGCATCACTGCAGGATAAAGTGTTGTCGTCTGCATAATTATAAAGGTCACATTTATGTACATAATCAAAAATATCATTAATAAAAATGTTGAACATGTCCGAGCCTAAAATAGAGCCTTGGGGCACCCCTTTATAAATATCTTTGAAAGAACTCATGTTGGATCCAAGTTTGACACACTGTTTCCTATTTGACAAGTAGTTAGAGAGAAGAAGTAGGGCTTGGTCAGATACCCCATAACATCCAAGTTTCATGCTAAGAAGGTCATGGGGGAGGCAGTCGAACGCTTTCGATAAATCCATAAGAATAGTTGCCACATATTTATTTTCGTCTAGAGTTTTTTTCCAGTCCTCAGTTATCTTAAGAAGAGTGCTTTGACAGCCGTAACCTGGCCTAAAGGCTGAAAGAAAAGTATTAAAGTGATTGTTGAAGAAGTCAGTAAGCTGAGTATTAATTGATCTTTCAAAAATTTTGGACACAATGGGCAATATACTAACGGGTCTATAATTACCTTTATCAAGAGTACTGTTTTTCTTGTGGACCGGGACTACCTGGGCTATTTTTAAGCTATCAGGGAAAGTTGACGACTGAAAACTCAAATTAACCATATCTGTGATATGTTCTATTACTGAGGGTTCAGACATTTTAAGGAGCTTAGCAGATATGCCGTCATGACCTGTTGCATTTTTGGATGATAATTTATCAATGTGTTTACAAATGAAGGACTGATCTACAGGTGTAAAGTTTAGCTTTTTGTCATACTTTAAATTCTTACGTATGGAGTGCAAACTAGGATGGTTTTCGTTAATTGGAATAGAACCTGCCCCAATGTCCTTTGCGACATGTACAAAAAGGTCATTGAAAATATCACAAACCTCGGACTGGTCACTTATAAGATTATCGTTTTCACATAATAAAGTATCCTTTTTTACAATTGTTCCTTTGTTTGTTAAAAATGGTTTAACTGTAGGCCAAAAAGATTTATTTTTACATCCTCCAACACATCTTTCTATAAAATATTTATTTGCTTTGTGGAAACGTTGTCCCAGCTCCAGGTCATTCCCCATGTCCAGCCGTGGTATAAGTCGTTGGAGGGGTTCGTTGGGTCCATGATATACGGAGGACTCCTGTAATTTGTATGAATGGTTTTATGAAGTAATACGTTTCAATATAAATGCAATTTTCTGCTGCTATTTATTTTTAAAACGGCTTAATGAACATTAATCGTTGATCAAGTACCACTGTAAGAGATCTCTATTTCAGCACCGATACCAGACAAAAATAGTAAGCGCTGTATACATTTTCACTATAACCAACATCAAGATCATATTATCATTAAGCAATGATTATTTCGTAGCAAAATGTAAGCTCATTAACAGTAATAAAAGTTTAGTGGAAGCAATAGAGGCCGATTTGTAATCGGGCAAATGTAGGTGGAATTTCGGCATAACATCGAGCCATCTTGTTCAGCCGATCTCATCAGATGTAGAAAAGAAAATACGGACTCTATTTCGATCCGATATATAACCTTAGCTAGACCAAATTCCATCAGTCTGTCGCTTTTGCATGTCGAGAATATATAAAAAAGTATGCAAATTTCATAGCGATGCTATATTTTTTGCAACATCCGAACGTGTTCAAGTTGGTATTTTAGAGAATTTTACATGCATGTTTTAGTTGTTAATGCAAGTACCAGTATGTGCCCATTTTGCGTTATTAAATGGTATGTGCAGTTGGTTGTGTTGTTGAACGATTGGTAATGGTTTAATATTCCACACCCTCTAAAAACTGCATAGCCGCCTGCTTACTTTTGGGAAATAAATTTGTAAATTATTTAAGTAAATGTTATTCAATATGTACATATTTTTATGAGTAAGTTATAGTGATAGTGGCGTTAATTTTGACGTTTTGAGATACGTCGAAAATTATTTATATTGCTCTATCTTAGTGGAGCTCGATTGGTCATTGTCGGCTCGAGTACAACTTAAATGTACCCCGGGTACTCTTTTCTATATTTAAATGTACCCCGTGTATGGAAAATATACTGAAACGTACCCGGGAATTCTTATGCTAAATTAGTCGTTGTCGGCTAATCTTTTCGAATTAATCATGTTCATATTTATATCAATATTCTGTGATATTGTTATTATTATTCTTTATATTGTCGAAACTCCTTCTTAAAAAATCATGTTGAGAGATTTTTTTCAAAGAGAATTTTGTTTTGTATTCGTTAGCGCGATTTACGACATCGGATTTTGGGGATGGGTGGGTCGATGGGGGCGGAATTAAGCTCGGGTACAGTCTAAATTGGCCTGTTACGTGTTAGCATATCTTCCGTACCCGGGGTACATTTAAGTATACTAATTACCCGATCCGACAATGACCAATCCGGCCGTAAGCGATACATACACAATTTGTTATTATAATAATACCATTTGTATAATGCTTTATATAACTTCGAGGATTAGTTTGATATTAGAATAATACTTTTAATATTTATTCAATTTATTAGCGTCTTTTTAGTACATATCTTGCGTATTTGAATGCAACAAAAATGTTTTAAAAAAGGACTTCAATGGTACTTTTCCATTCCAATCGATTTTTGCCTTTGTATAAGTATTTTCGGGCCTCAGTATAATTATGTCCAAATAGATATTTTCAACAATCATAATAACACTTCTTTGAAACAAAAAATAAACACAAAAGTTTAGTCCGTGGTGATAATAATAAATAAAAAACAGGATACATATAATATATGAGCATATTACAATTTGATTAAGTTTTCAAGTACAGCTTAACTTATGCAAAGCATGGGTTTGAATCAACGAATATCACAATATAATGGTAAAAAACTTGTTCTCCATATGAATATCATATTACGCTTTAATTGCAGTCATTGGCATTTCCAGCATCAACAACATAAATTTGGATATATGGTATGATCTACATGTATACAAAATGTATATGGGTTTCTTGCAATAATGTTGCATTGTTTTTCGTATAAGTGAGTAGGCAAATTGTAATTTAAAGATTATCGGAATCTAGTTTAACTTCGGTCTAGCGATTATGTATGCGATTTAACATTCAGAAGAGGTCCCAGTATTAAGTGGAGTCCCTCAGGATTCGGTGTTAGGACCTCTATTGTTCCTAATCTTCATCAATGACCTACCTGAGGGGCTGCTGTCAAGAGTTCGCCTCTTCGCCGACGACTGCATTCTATACCGCCAGATCAAACTGACCTTGATTGTCAGCTTCTCCAAGCGGACCTGGATGCACTAGCCAGATGAGAAGGCACCTGGGGTATGGACTTCCACCCACAGAAGTGCAGTGTTCTTCGAGTAACAAGGGCTACATCCAACCTTATACAGTCTGAATATATACTGAAAGGCATCAAACTATCCATCGACAAAACAACTAAATACCTAGGTGTGGATCTTGACTCAGAATTGTCTTGGAGGCATCTCTATGACGGAGTTACCAATAAAGCAAAAATAGCATGCTTGGTTTCCTGCGTCGGAATCTCCGAAACACCTCTCAATAAACCAAGACAAATGCTTACATCTCATTAGTTTGATCCAACGTGGAGTACTGCTGCACAGTATGGAGTCCACACTATGAAACTCACAAGTATTAATTAGGTCGAGATGGTACAACGTCGTGCAGCGCGCTTTATTACCAACAGATTCCATAATACAATTAAAGCAGTGTTGATGGTATGTTGGAAGAGCTCAACTTAGAAACACTCGAATCACGCCACACAAAACATCAACTGACAATGCTCTACCGCATAGTAAACAAGTTGGTGGACTTTGATGCCAACAAGTACCTGACACCACGAAAAAAGATGCCTAGACACCCGCACGGATCGGGCTTCTTGCCAGTCACTCCTACATCTGATGCCCTCAAGTACAGCTTTTTCTCACGCAGTATACCACTTTGGAACAATCTACAAGCATTCGTTGCTGAGACCCCCTCTCTGGCATCCTTCAAGAGTGGGCTATTCAGCCTAACCTTCTAAGGGGACGCCCTCCCAGTTACGAATTAAGCATTCAAATGGCGGACTTGAGCTATGTTGGTGGGGCCTTGTGCCCTGGTAACGTCACGGAAGTTAAATTGGTCTTGACCTGATGGGTGTGAAAAGTAACTGGGGCCTCTACTACACTTTCTTACTTTTTTACTTTACTTTTTTCTACCTTTACTATTGTAGCTTTACGCTTTACTTTATATTCTTTTCTTGCGCACCGTCAAAGAAATGTCAAGCCATGACAGTTGTTGAAACAAATTATCATTATATTTTGTATAGTATCGATATACATGCCGTCGCGTTAGTCGGTATGAGAGTCGTTGGTTTGTAAGATGCAGAGTTAAAAGCAGTAAAAATGCGTTATTTGCTTCAAAGACGTATAAGAGGTTTTTGGGATTTCGATAATGACGTCAACACTGCGGCCATTTCGCTATTGTTTACATTTGATGAACCGCATCGTGATCAGATTATCATAACAATCTCTACTTGACACATATTTGCGACCCTTTTTAAGAACAACAAAATACTCAGAAATTGAAATTCTTTCAGAATAAATTCAATTCAATGAACGAACACAAATAAGGACGAAAATAAACAACAATAGATTGATTTCGTGTAATCAACATATAGAAACTGATTGAACCTATATGCCTGTAAAAACTTACCTTGTTAAAGATTAACTAAATCCTCTTGATAAATGTAATTGTTTTTATTTAATTGTTCACACCAATTTGGACACTCTTTGTTTAAGCATTTTTACCCCAGTGTTAAATTGCACCTTTGTTCATCACAAACCGATTATCTCGTTATAATCGGATACTGTCCAGACAATTACTAAGAAAACAGAGAGTCATAAACCCGAGGACCTATACCCTGAATAAACCACATGTGTCTGGTCATTAAACACAATTTATGATACCTCCAGGTCATCTCTTGGCATATTGAGCAGTCAGTTAAGCCAAATACAGTTGCTTTAATAAAATATTTGAACATATTTAAAAAATATACATTTGTCATAAATTGGATTAACAGGAACTGTACAGGGTATATATATTAGCCAGTTTAAGCATAACAATACAGTGTTTAAGAACTATAAATTTAAAATATTGTACTAATTTACTGCTACACATTTAACGTATTTAACGGGTACCTGCAAATGTAAACTCTGCTATAACGTGTAAAGATCGTGCGTAACTGCGGTGTTCGAAACATCATCATGAAAACAAGCAACCACGTTGTATCATAATAGAGATATGAATTACTTGCGTAAAATAAATTAAATGTATAGATTTATGGTATCATAAAATGCTAGATTTCTATCGCTCATTATCACTAGTAAAGTGTTTTCAATAAACGTGTAAAACAGTTCAATTTTCAAAATATGCAGGTGTTTTTTCTCCATTTGAATGCTAAAATTTATTAATATTTACATTCAATGTAAAACGAAACGAAAATTCATTCAATGTAACAGAAAATTAAAACTACATTGAAAGATTGTAATGTATTGCGCTGTTTTAGAGCTTTGTTTTATAACTGATTCAATGCACCTCTTACAATAAATTTCTATCGCCGATGAAAAATAACACTATCGCATCCACACCACAGGCGATTAGCGTGTGGCTATGATATTAATTAGTGAAAACATCATTTTGAATGATAAATAATCATGTTATAACGAAAAATTAAATTTTCTGGAAAAAAAATCACTATCAAATATATATATAACAAGGTATGCAACTCAAGATCACCCCAAAACGGGGTGCATCGCTTTGAACAGCCATATCTTCATCAATTGTGCAGCGATTTTCACGATCTCGGTCTTATTAAACGCATAAATGAATTTCCTTTCTTGAAATGTATATGTCTTGCAATATTTTTACAAATGCTGGGTCAACTTTTAAGAAATAACACGATACGCAACTCGTATGACCCAGTTGACAATGATCATGCAGTCTTTAAGACTGAAATCTTCACAGAGTAAAGGGCATCTTCCCTACAAAGTTCATGCACCTCGATACCATAATTCAATAAAACGTATGAAAAAACATTATAACCGCTCTTGTCGTTACATTATGCATCAAGACTAACTGTCCAGCGCCGTTTGAAACCTTTGTTTACATACATTTCAACTAAATGACATTTTAAGCACACGAGTGATTTCATTGGTCCAATGCGGAGGTGTGTCTTTACAACTGGAGATTTCATTAATAAAGACTGCATGATCATTGTCAACTGGGTCATACGAGTTGTGTATCGTATTATTTCTTAAAAGTGGACCCAGCATTTGTAAAGATATTGCAAGACATATACATTTCCAGAAAGGAAATTCATTTCTGCGTTGAATAAGACCGAGATCGCTGCACAATTGATGAAGATATGGCTGTTCAAAGCGATGCACACGTTTTGGGGTGATTTTGAGTTGCATACCTTTTTATATATATATTTGATAGTGATTTTTTCAGAAAAGTTAATGTTTCGTTATTATATGATTATTTATCATTCAAAATGATGTTTTCCCTAATTAATATCATAGCAACACGCTAACCACCTGTGTATTTTATAGGTCTTTGTTTTCTTTTAGATTTGAACTCAATTTAAGATCTAAATTTCAATATATGAAAATCATACTTAAAACACTTTAATCGTAGAGCGGAAAACTAAAATCAATAAATAACAAAATCGGGCTGTAGTCAATCGTGTTATAAATGTATTCGACTCGTATATTGTATGGCTAATTTAGTTAAAACAGTATTTAGTGCGTTGTAGCCTCTTACCCACAAACGCAAACTTTATAGCAGATGTAAATTGTAACACCGTAAATAAGCAAGCATGTACGGCCAACCGATCATCGTTTTGAGTAAGTAAAATCCCGTGTTTTCGTTTATTTAGTACGCTATATTTATAAGGAATGACATTTTAAAGTATTAATCTCTTGTTTCAGACCAGAATACCAAGCGAGAGTCTGGAAAGAAAGTCCAGTTTGGCAACATAAATGCTGGCAAGGTAGGACATGTTTTGCATGGCGGTCGCCATGTTGTTAATTCCGGAATGTTCGATGTCGATACATTGATAATAATCAGTAATTAAATAAAGATAAAGACTCAAAAGCTTATTATTTCACAGTACTTACACAGGACAGTACTTACCAGGTCTTTTTATGCCTCCGGTTAGCTAAAGAAACTTCAGCGTACAGTTTACATAGTATTGACAGACCTGTACGCTGAAGCTAACCCCGTATTGAAAGTCAACCAGAGTCATAACATATTTATGTCACGCTATAAATCAAAGAAAGCTCATTTTCTTGGATACATTTCTACATATATTGGTGAATGAATATTAAATACTGCATCGGGGATTGTTTTAAGGTTCAAATGTTTCAAAAGCAACTTACAATATACGAAAATAACTCTCATCAGTCTGAAATTCACAATTTTGACGCCATTGTCGCTTTGTCACGTGACAAGTTTTCATTTCGATACTTTCAGATCGACCTTGACATTATTTGCTGAAATTGTAAACATTACTTTCGTTTTCTGAAACCTATTATTTGTGATAAACAACTTACGTCTGGTGGATTATAAGACTGATTTCAGTAAGAATCCGGTAGTTTTAAATAATATTTACTTTGAGTTTGTATTTACATTACAATTTGTTTACAAAACAAGCGAGAATAATCTAAAATACCGGGAAATGTCATTCTGAATTTGAAAACACTTGAGCACATGGTATGTTACTAAAAATAGAAATAACGTCATATGACTGTGAAATCTCGGGATATTCACATTTCAAGTAAGTCTGACACATCGCTTTTCTTCTCGATATGTAATAGCAGAATAGATAAATTTTAAATGTTTGAGATAGTATTTTGTGAAAGATTATATCAGTTAAATGTAAAAAATGTCAATCTTTCCGATCAAGTGGTTGATTTGGGACAATAACTGCATTTAAAAGCTGTTTTGGGCCAGTATTTATTATCTGTCAACTTTTCGGGAATTTCTGGTTGACTTTCCTTATGGGGTTGGTCCATAACTATAAAGTCGCGCCAGTCAAAAATCATAAAAAGCGACATTTAAAGTTATGGTAGCCAGAACTAGCCTCCGGTAGGGTGGCATATAGCAGTTGAACTGTCCGTCAGTCAGTATGTTTGTATGTCAGTCTGTCCGTCCGTCCGAAAAAAACTTTAACCGTGGCCATAACTTTTTCACTATTGAAGATAGTAACTTGATATTTGACATGCATGTGTATCTCATGGAGCTGCACATTTTGAGTGGTGAAAGGTAAGGGTGTCCCGTTTAAATGGTTGCGTTTCGTGTTTTGCTGAAAAACGTTTACCAAAACTGTAAACGTTTAAACGACAGTCAATATCAATATAATAAATATTGGGGTGCAAATAAAGTAGCCGACTAGCCGTACAAAGTGTATCGATGACAAACTGCGAAACTGGGTACTTGTGGTAAATCCGGGCTACCGAAATCGGCAATAATTTATTTCTGATTGGTTAGCAGATGGCATAAACATGAACGGAAACTAACGGAAAATCTTCGCTACTTTCCGAAAATATTACAACTTGGCAACGAAACAGTGCATATGCCGCCATCTTGAAATATTTTAAGAGATTGATTAGCCAAGTCAAACACTGCGGTAGCATGTTGAAAAGGAATATTTTAACCAAATTTTATATTGATTACGTTTTTGCTAGTTAACTGGTTTTTCATTTTCTGCGGTCAGACGATATATGCATTGTATTTCATATGCAAAATATGTGCATTTGTTTCGGAGTGTCGTTTTCGGAAACCGTATTTTTCATTGATTTTACATTATTTTCGATGTTCTTTATATTGTTTTTATAGAATGACGAATACACATGTGGTGATTCGGATGCTCTGTTTTATAATATTTTAGGGTTTTAATATGACGTCATTGCGGGAATGGGATATGCACTGAATATTACTTCCGGAAATAAAATAATATTTTCGGTTTGGAAATGCGATGGTACTGATGCTTTTTAAACGGACATAGGGATACCGTTTAAACGGTAATGTTTCGTTTATTTCATTTCGTTTAAACGTTTAGAAAAATCTGTAAACGTGACACCCTTAGTGAAAGGTAAAGGTCATCCTTCAAGGTCAAATGTCAAATATATGGCATCTGTCTGTCCAAAAACTTTAACATTGGCCATAACTTTCAATATTGAAGATAGCAACTTCATATTTGGCATGCATGTGTATCTCAAGAAGCTGCACATTTTGAGTGGTGGAAGTTCAAGGTCAAGGTCATCCTTCAAGGTCAAAGGAAAAAAAAATAAAATCAAAGCAGCGTTCTCATGAAGCTGCACATTTTGAGTGGTGGAAGGTCAAGGTCATCCTTCAAGGTCAAAGGTAAAAAAAAAATCAAAGCGGGGTTCTCATGAAGCTGCACATTTTGAGTGGTGGAAGTTCAAGGTCAAGGTCATCCTTCAAGGTCAAAGGTAAAAAAAAAAAATCAAAGCGGCGCAATAGGGGGCATTGTGTTTCTGATGAACACATCTCTTGTTTATAGTTCTTCTTGAATGTGTTGTGATTCTTCAGTTCTTCCTGATAAAACCAAATTCAATGTCAATAATTTAAGTTTTAAGTGTCTCAAATCAAATTTAATCAACCTTAAACATCGTAACAAACACAATACCTTTTACCATTGATATCAATTTGCGTATTGTGTGTGGATAAACGCTCAAAACAAACAGTTGATAAAAAAAACAAACATCAACAAACTTACTTTAAAAAAAACAACAGAACAATCAGTCTTGTAAATAAGACCCACAGGCTGGACCTTACAAAATTTTACAGGACATGTCCGTCAGTCCGGCCATGTTTGGCAGAGACTGTTTGTGCTTATTTTAATTAATTAAAAAACCCTTTGACTTAGTGCATTGCATCTCAAGGAACGCATCCACTATAGCAGAACCCTGAAATAGTGGAAATAATACATTCATTCTGCGTTACTAGAGACCAAGTTTGTGACTAAGTAGTGCTGCACATTATCCTGCGGAAAATTACAGAAGTAATATTTTCAGTCTTTTATCTGTAAACCAAGATGCAAATTTAGTTGATAAATAGTGAAATAACTTATTTTTTGGGCTGAAGCCACCATACCACAGCTTACTTACATTTAAACAGGTTGCGGGTTCTTATCTTAAGAGTTCTTATCTGATTTTATTTTACTGAATAGATAATGGTGACTTGCAGGAAATAAACAAGTCAACGTTGATGCTTACTCAAAAATCTGTTTTAATTAAGAATGTATGAATACCAAGTGCATGGAAACTCACCAAAATAATAAACTGAAAGCAAAATTTATTCAAAATCAATTTATCATGCTTCCGGGGTGACATTTCATAAAGATACATTCCGATAATTGTCAAAGCTGTGTGATGTCAGATTAAGTACATGTTTACTGCAGATCCACTTTTTCGGGATCTAATTTTGCGAGTTGGCCTTGGACCCAATTTATTTAACCTCCACTATGATTTTCTGTATAATCCAACATTCATAAATGAAGTTTGGTTCAGATTGTTCATCTTTATTGTACATCAAGTTTGCGCTTGTGTAGTGTTTTTGTGTTTTATATTTCTTTACCTCCATCATTCTGTTGTAGGCGATTGCAGATGTGATCCGAACATGTCTTGGTCCAAGATCCATGCTGAAGATGCTCATGGACCCGATGGGAGGCATTGTTATGACAAATGATGGCAATGCTATTCTGCGAGAGGTATATAACTGTTTATTTAAATAGAAATGGCGCGTCAGAGGCCGAGGCGTATCCCCACGCCACATATTTGACCATGCGGGCGCCCCAGGGTTGATAATGGGGCCATGCCTAGTTGAGATTGACCGTATTGTCATAAGAGATGTTCAGTATCAATTGGAAGGAAATCGGTGTAGAAATGAAGAAGTTAATGTAAAATGACATAAAACAAGAGATGTGTTTTGTCTGTTTTGTGTCCCCTACTGCGCTGCTTTGATTTATTAAAGAAAAATTTATTTGGCAGGTTCATGAATTACCTCCCTTTAAAGCGTATTACTTCCTTTGGATTTGTTTTTAGCTCACCTGAGCGATAGCTCGAGGTGAGCTATTGTGATCACTCAGCGTCCGTCCGTCCGTCCGTCTGTCTGTAAACAATTTGTAAACATCTTCTTCTACTAAACCATTGAGCCAATTTCAACTAAATTTCATGTGGAGCATCCCTAGGTCATGGGACAAAAGAATTGTTAAAAAAAATTTGATCGCATAACCAAGATGGCCGCCATGACCATATATGGTAAAAACCTTTAAAAATCTTCTTGTCAGAAACCGCTCATCAGATTTTCAAAAAATTTCACAGTGATGACCTTTGAGGGCTCCCCTGAAAAAGTTGTTCAAAGAAATTTGATTCGTCAAAAAACATGGCCGCAGGAGCTCGTTGAACTTTGCATGTTTATTCGTTTTTGCCTATTTTGTGAAAACTTTCAAAAATCTTCCACATTTTTTGTTCGATCCTTTCCAATTTTGCACAGTGTCTTTATATCAATGAGGACACGAACCCTACAAAAAATGAGCATTATTGGTCCATGAAGTACAGAATTACCTCCCCTTGAATTGAGAAAATGGTGTTTATGCAATGAAGTCCAAATTTTTCATCCAATTCTTTCCAAACTTGTAAGGATTTAGCATGGTTCAAACAAGGGAAACAACTACGGTTAATGCATGTTCTTTTTATTACAGATTTGCCTCCCTTTAATTCATTCAAAATCTCATTTTACAGCAGAGATTCCAAATCTGACCTGTAAATGAGCCCCATATTTACTGCCAGTGCTAGGTTACCTTTTCCCATTCGATCATTCCTAAGTATTGGTCTTGTAATGCTGCTACTGCTTCTGCTACTGCTACTACTACTACTACTACTACTACTACTACTACTACTACTACTACTACTACTACTACTACTACTACTACAACTACTACTACTTCTACTACTACTACCACTACTTCTACTACTACTACTACCACTACTACTACTACTACTACTGCTACTACTACTACTACTACTACTACTACTACTACTACTACTACTACTACTACTTCTACTACTACTACTAGTACTACTACTACTAGTACTACTACTACCACCACCACCACCACCACCACCACCACGTCTACTATTACTACTTCTACTACTACTGCCACTACTACTACTACTTTTACCACTACTACTACTACTACTACTACTACTACTACTACTACTACTACTACTACTACTACTTCTACTACTACCACTACTACTACTACTACTTCTACTACTACTACTTCTACTACTACTACTACTACTACTACTACTACTACAACTACTATTACTACTACTACTACTACTACTACTACCACTACTACTACTACTACTACTACTACTACTACACCACCACCACCACCATTCACAGTGACAAAAAACGTATTCACACAATGGCTGCTACTACAACTTATAGCCCATATAGGGGGGCATGCATGTTTTACAAACAGCCCTTGTTTCTATGGGATTTTAACCACAACTGTTCATGTTTATCTCCGACACATATTTTTAGGTCACCTTCATGAAGTGACACGGTGAGCTTATGTGATCGTGTGATGTCCGGCGTCCGTTGTGCGTGCCTGCGTTTGTCCGTGCGTCCGTCCGTCAACAATTTGTTTGTGTAGACAGTAGAGGTCACAGTTTGCATCCAATCTTGATGAAATTTGGTCAAAATGTTTATCTTGATGAAATCCGGTTTGGGATTGTATTTGGGTCATCTGGGGTCAAAAACAAGGTCACAAGGTCAAATAATAGAACAACCTTCTGTAGACAATAGAGGTCACAGTTTTCATCCAATCTTTATGAAATTTGGTCAGAATGTTTATCTTGATGAAATCTGGGTTGGGATTTTATTTGGGTCATCTGGGGTCAAAAACTAGGTCACTAGGTCAAATAATAGAAAAACCTTGTGTAGACATTAGAGATCACAGTTTTCATCCAACCTTTATGAAATTTGGTCAGAATTCTTGATGAAATCTGGGTGGGATTGTATTTGGGTCATCTGGGGTAAAAATCTAGGTCAAATAAATAGAAAAACCTTGTGTTGACAATAGAGGTCACAGTTTTCATCCAATATTTATGAACTGTGGTCAGAATGTTTATCTTGATGAAATCTGGATTGGGATTGTATTTGGGTCATCTAGAGTCAGGAACTAGGTCACTAGGTCAAATCATAGAAAAACATTGTGTAGACAATAGAGGTCATAGTTTTCATCTGATCTTAATGAGTCAGGTGAGCGATTCAGGGCCATCATGGCCCTCTTGTTTTCACTTTTGACCTTGAAGAATGACCTTGACCTTTCACGGCTCAAAATGTGCAGCTCCATGAGATACACATGCGTGCCAAATATCAAGTTGCTATCTTCAATATTGCAAAAGTAATGGCCAATGTTAAAGTACATAAAATAAACAAATGAGTGAAAATCTCTGACCCTGCCCCACCCCAACCCTCATAACTTTTGACCCTGGGGTCAGATCAAAATTCCAAATAATGCACTGTCGCTAGTGCTGCAACAAAACGCCAAAAACCGTATTGCAATATATTGTCAGTTCAAAAACCTGTATTGCAATATGGCAATATATTGCTTACTTGTACCAAAATTATAACTTGCCAATTACCTGATAATCCTGTATATTCCAGTTTTAAAGCAAATTCTGGTATATATTTACTATAAATGTGCTCAAGAATAACAAGAAACACAAACATTCGCAAATTTTCTTAAGTATGAAATACATTTTGGCATTCGTTACTATTTAAAGATGTGATAAAATAACGTCCAACCGGAGCGTTTTTTTCCACTGAACACGCGTAATTCACCTGACGTGATGTTCCCTTTTTTATACAACACAAAATACACCCATACTTTCCATGCCATGTTCTACATGTCTGTATAATTTTCGTGCGCTTTTTATTGAGACAAAGGATTAAGCACTTTTTATTTGACGCTAGAATTTTTATTGTCGCATTAGCATTAAAATTTGGAAGCGTAATTCCGAAGTTCGGAATACAAATTTAATAATGCTCAATTCAGAATCAAACAAAACATTTACAGCTGTGCGCAATTAATTCAACGATAATCTGTTCAAAAGCATCGAACAAATGCTCCGATGTAACAACGCTACTCCGTATAATACACTTTCAGAATGCTATTTTTACGGAATTTTTTTTTACACTGCTTTGTTTTGTTTACCTTGTTATCATTATTTCGAATGGCTTTTCTGGACGAAATGTGAATGAATTTTTGTAAAATGTTCGTACCGGTATGATGAAAATCGTATCGCAATACAATATGCGAATTGCGTATTGCGATATATACCGATAAACCGGTATATTGTTGCAGCACTAACTGTCGCACATATGCTCATAGCTACCAAGTGTGTAAGTTTCAAGGTTCTGGCGCTTATAGTGTAGGAGGAGATAGTGGCCAGGACTGAAAGACGGACGGAGATAACCACAATATCCCCACGCTTTTCAAAAAGCCTGGGGATAAATATAATATTTGTGTCTGGTATATATTTTTATGCCCCCAGTAGGGTGGCATTATAGCAGTTGAACTGTCCGTCTGTCTGTCAGTCTGTGCATCGGTCCGAAAACTTGAACGTTGCCCATAATTTTTGCACTATTGAAGATAGCAACTTAATATTTGGCATGCATGTGTATCTCATCATGGAGCTGCACATTTTGAGTGGTGAAAGGTCAAGGTCATCCTTCAAGGTCAAATATATGGCTTCAAAGCGGCGCAGTAGGGGGCATTGTGTTTGTGACAAACACATCTCTTGTTCGATATGTTTTCTTTCCTATTCATTCACCAGTACACAACACACAACATTCCAATTCTGTTGTGCGGTCTAAGCAAAAATGTTGTATCAAGTAAGATTTGCTTAAAAAATCAAAGCAAAAACTTGCTTAAAATGTTTTAAGAATTACTAACATTTTATTCTCTTTTAGATAAATGTCCAGCATCCTGCAGCCAAGTCGATGATTGAAGTAGCCAGAACACAGGATGAAGAAGTGGGGGACGGAACCACATCTGTCATTATTCTTGGTATCATATTCGGATCTAATGTAGTGATTTTAATGATGGCTTGCTTGCAAGGTTGGATTATTATAAACGTCGCTTGAAGTGAGTGTCTTGGCAAGTGTGCTAAAAGTGAAGAATAAAAAATAAAGCAGTCCCCTTAAAACTAAAGCAGATAAATCAAGTTGTCTCTTTAGTCCATTCTTACTGAAGTGCGTGTTAAACATGCTTAATATGTAATTGAACACTTCCTCTTTCTAACTAAAATTGTGTTTTTTTGTCAAGGTGGGGAGGTGTTGTCAGTGGCAGAACCTTTCTTAGAACAGCAGATGCACCCTACAGTCATAATCAGTGCTTTTCGTATGGCACTGGAGGACCTGCTGGAAACACTGAAATCCAAAGTCAGGTAAACGCACTCTGATTCTTTTGTGACAACAGTGTTTTTTTTTCATTCAAAATTGGGTCCGGTAACCGGACCCATTCCCAATGGAAAAAAGTATATATTTTTCCCAAATGGTAGCTAAAAAATCCCAATGGAAGGTTTCCAAAAATTTTTTTTTTTTTTAAAGATCACAATATTTTGTTCATCTCCCAACCATACAAGATCAACCTTAGCAAATATAATACTGGACACAATTTTGAAACATTTGTTAGCAAAACAACAACAACAACACTAATTTCCCAATTTAAGTCAAAACTCCGCAAATTTTCCCAATCCAAAGTGACCTGGTCCCATTCCCAAAATGGTGAAAAAACACTGGACAATGAGTCTAGGGTTTTCTACAACAAAAAAATTGTTGTCCAGCAAAAATGGGTTGTATGTAATATGCGACCAGTGTAGCTCCAGACTAGACTGTTCTGTTACAATGTCAGCT
Organism: Dreissena polymorpha; assembly: GCF_020536995.1. Lineage (NCBI taxonomy): Eukaryota > Metazoa > Mollusca > Bivalvia > Myida > Dreissenidae > Dreissena > Dreissena polymorpha. The sequence continues at coordinate 48,022,752 of NC_068358.1, read as the reverse complement.
ATTAAGTCAGAGAAGACTTTCTGGTCTCATTAGCAGACAGGATTGCTTCTGACCAGTTTGCGCAGATACGCTTGCTGGTCTTGAGCTATGCTGGTGGCATATGGCATAAGACATATTTTTGCATGACGCTGGTCACACTTGATGGGAAGCTCTTCACCATATATTTTTGTGTTGTTGATCTAATTGATATTGTCAGCCTTCCTTTGTTTGTACCAAGTATATTCTCATATATCCTTTATATAGTCTATTTGAATTTTAAAAAAAGGTAATTTATTTTATTGAAATGGCTGACATTTAATGATTGATAAGTAATTGGCCGTATTTATGATTATACACTTAATCATCATAATATTACAAAATTGACATGTGAATGTTTATTTCAGCACACCTGTTGATATAACGAATAAAGATGAAATGATGAAGATCGTCAAAAGCTGCGTTGGAACCAAGTTCATGAGCAAATGGTTTGTTTGTTTGCTATTGCATCCTTGTAAAATAAGGAATGTACTTTGTATAAATTTGAACTGATTATTGTTCATGGTTGCTTTCAAGGTTATCTTAAAAAGTCATTCACCTTTTATATTGATGATGTCATTGATTTTGAGGCCAATTAAGAAAAGTAGTTGCTAGAACATTTCACATAGGCTTGTATTTGCATAAACAATGTCTTACTCGGTAATTCAATTTCATAGCCTTGTAAATTGCTCAATTCAAATAACCATAGCAGTAGACTAACTTCATTTTTATTTGAAAGTTATTAATTCGCACATTGCATATGTTATATCGATGTGTTTGTGAAGGTCTGACCTGGCTTGCAAGATTGCCCTTGAGGCCACAGCTACAGTCGCCTTGGAGGAAGGGGGCAGGAAAGAAATTGACATCAAGCGCTATGCCAAGGTGGAAAAGGTATAACTGGCTGCTGTAGATTGTTTTCATTCTTTAGCTTAGTCATTTTATTACGTAAGTGGTGGCATAAAATGATAGCACAATGTCATAAAAAAAATTGAATGTAATATTTCCACACACAAAAAGAGTGGAAAGTGATATAGGCTTATTTTAAATTTATTTTAAAAAGTAGAGCCGATCTGTTTCCAATTAGTGTATCATGAAGTATTTGCTTAGTTTTTGTTACGGAGCAATGGTATGTTTTTCTCTTTTGGGTTATTCTGCAAGACTTGCTACACGTCATAAGGTGTCTACTTTGTACTGGTTTGTTACAGATTCCAGGTGGTACAATAGAGGACTCCGAGGTGTTGACTGGGATCATGATCAACAAAGATGTGGTTCACCCCAAGATGAAGAGGTGCGTTTAGTGTGGGGTTTAGAGTGGATATGTTTTTAATGCACATTTGTGATGACATGAAAGAAACTTCATTTTTATACAAGTAATTTTTTTAATACAATGATTCTAATACCATAACTGCTTCATAGAATATGTTCACAAACTTTTGGATTAGTAGTTATTACCAAAATGATTCATCGCAGAAATATAAGTTTTTAATTTCAATGATTTTTCAGGTAAGTTGTATACAGGACTTTTTTTATATATTTTGGCAGACACATTACATAGCTTGTAAACTCAGTAGTCAACACATTGTTCAAAGTATACAAACTTGTCAAACTGGTTATTAACATAACACAGAAATGTTTTCAATAAATTCAAGTAATTTTCCAGTGCGTTCTTGTCAGACAACATAAAAGAGATAATGAATTTTTATATAATGTGGTCAATGTATCTTACTCACTTCTATGATGTATATCAGGCGTATAGAGAATCCCAGAATCCTTCTGATGGACTGTAACCTCGAGTACAAGAAAGGAGAAAGCCAGGTGGGTTGCGCTTGTTTATGAAAAAGGAATAAGCAAGGAAATTTGTTTGCAGCAATCAATAGACAGAATATTGTCTGATTTCACTTGTGTGTGTGGAATTAGTTAAGGTTGTTTTGATATTTTACAAGGAATTTTTTTTTTATTAATGTGGGCATTTCTTTATATAATTTGTGTCCCAAAACAAGATAACGTTTTTGAAAATAAAATAATGCATTGAAATCACTGGTACTCATTTATTTTATATAAGGTTCAAGTCTCTCTATATATATATATTGATGTATTTATTGTTAATTGCAGACAAACATTGAAATCTCAAAGGAAGAAGATTTTTCGTAAGTGAATTATGGAAATTTTAAATAGAAATTACTTGTTTAGCACACTATACTGAATTAATTTAAATTTGGCTATATCATATTTTTAACCAGGTTTTTAACCAGGTTTTCCGTAGGAAAAAACTGGTTATTAGATTGGCGAATGCGGGCGGGCGGGCTGGCGGGCGGGCGGAACAAGCTTGTCCGGGCCATAACTATGTCGTTCATTGTCAGATTTTAAAATCATTTGGCACATTTGTTCACCATCATTGGACAGTGTGTCGCGCGAAATAATTACGTCGATATCTCCAAGGTCAAGATCACACTTTGAGTTCAAAGGTCAAAAATGGCCATAAATGAGCTTGTCCTGGCCATAACTATGTCATTCATTATGAGATTTTAAAATCATTTGGCACATTTGTTCACCATCATGGGACGGTGTGTCGCACGAAAGAATCACGTCAATATCTCCAATGTCAAGGTCGCCACGACTAAAAATATATTTTTTTTAAAAACAAACTTACAAAGGGGGTTAATTTTGTTTGTTCATTTCAAAAGTTCAGTTTGAGTTTTCTCCCTTTATCATATTTTTTTTTCACAATGAAAACCTGGTTTTGTGACAATTTTGTCCCTTGTCTTGTCTTTTGTTGCTATATTATGTCCTTCTAATGTTCCTGATTTTCATTATTTGTCATTACTAGACAACATAAACGATCACTGACTTATAATTGTTTAATACTTGTATGTTAATTAAGCAATTTCAATTATTAATTATAATTGAGATTGAACAAATAAAAGTTAATCTTAAAGTCATATGGTTAACTTTAAAACTGCTGAGAATGATGCCTGATACTAAATTCGCCGAGTGATAACTGTTGTTCAATATTTCAGTAAGATCCTTCGCATGGAGGAAGAGTTCATTGAGAAGATGTGCAACGATGTGATAGCGTTGAAACCTGACCTGATCATCACCGAGAAGGGTGTGTCTGACCTCGCCCAGCACTATCTCATCAGGGCCGGAATCACAGCCATCCGCCGTGTCAGGAAGTCGGACAATAACAGGATAGCCAGGTGAGGGGGCGAGTAGAGGCAGGAGAGTAATTTGTGTTATATCGGGGTAACATAACAGGATAGCCAGATGAAGGTGCTAGTAGAGACAGGAGAGTAATTATCCCCCGCCATAGGCGGAGGGATATTGTTTTGGCGTTGTCCGTCCTTCCGTCTTTCCGGCCTTCCGTCCGTCTGTCCGGCACTTTGTGTCCGGAGCCATATCTTGGAAGTGCTTTGGCGGATTTCATTGAAACTTAGTATGAGTATAAATAAGAGGATGGTGCATGCAAAATGGCATTGTACACCATCTGTTTATAACAGAGTAATTGCCCTTTGTATCTTGAAAAAATGTTTTTTTGTGTGTCCAGAGCCATATCTTGGAAGTGCTTTGGCGGATTTCATTTCAACTTGGTATGGTATGAATACAGGCCTAGAAGAATCCACTCGACCGCTCTCATATGCGAGTGAAGTTGACGGTCAGTCGAGTAAAGTTTGTTAAATACTCGACCAACCGGGCGAGTGCTGTTTTTCAAGTTGAGAAATATAAATTCAGTTCCAGAACTCCTTCCACATCGATACAAATTGCGAACAATTTTTCAAACGAACAAAAAATAGGTTTAGTACACAAAGAAACTGCTGTTTCGTTTTTACAATGAAAAATGACGTCACGGGCACAGTAAAAATAATTCTCGAAATCGGCTGCGCTCTTTTCGTAGATGTCAGTGCTCTTAGCTTATCGATTAAAAGTGAAAAAAAACAGTTAAATATATTGGTCATTCTGTGAAGAAAAATTTTCGTTTTAATGTTAATATCAATAAAAAAATAATACATAACTGGTAAATTATAAAACTTCTTATATATTTAATTAGAAATAAACAGAAACAATAATTATTAATAAAAACAGAATAATTCGTGATCAGAAGCCTTAGCCAAAATTTACCAAATTGTTAATCAAGCGTGTCTTTAAGTAAAAGTTCGTCTGAAATATTAAAACTCAGCATGGAAAAGGGTTCTATTTTAAAATATATGCAAGGTGGTGGAGACAGGGAACAGAAAGAAAGGTCATCAAAACGAGAAGCGGAGAGTATAATATTGAGAAGAGGAAACAGGTGCAGAAAACGTAAGGAAAGCAAATAATGTCTATCAGATAATGTAGTTAATTTGTTTGCAGTTTAGTGTCACTATGTTATGTAGTTTAAAAAGGTTTTGGTTGATCATTACTATAAATATAGATATATATTTTTTTATAAATGCAGGGCTAGTAGATTAAAGTGAAGGGCGAGTGGATTGTCAGGCCTACTTGCCCTGCAGGGCGAGTGGCTCTGGAAAAATTCTTCAAGGCCTGGTCAGTATATATATGGATAAGAGGATGATGCACGCCAAATGGCATTGTTCACCATCTGTTAACGAAATTATGGCCCTTTGTATCTTGAAAAATTCTTTTTTGAGTGTCAAATATAATACTTTTGTGTGCAGAAGCATATTGGCGGGGGATATCAATTCAACGAATTTGCTTGTTTGTGTTATATCAGGGGAAACATAACAGGATAGCCAGGTGAAGAGGCTTGTATAGAACGTAGAATGGTGAAATGTGCAGACTTGGTCTTGCTGTATCCTGCTTGACCCAGATAAAAATGTATAATTAATTCTCAGTTGAGGCGTTGAGGATTGCCATTTACTGAGTGCTGTCAGCTGTCCATTCTTGGTCCCACAGTAAATTGCTTGTGTTGAACTTCAAGAGTATTTTCTTTTTCATCAATGCTAAATAAAATTATACAGCCATTGTGCATTACTATTTAATGCATGGTCACCAAATTATTAACATATGAGCCTCGTTCTAGGAAAACTGTTCTAAATGCATGTGGTTAAAGCATTATCCCAGATTAGCCTGTGCATTCTGCACAGGCTAATCATTGATGACACTTTCCGCCTTAACTGGATTTTTGTTTAAAAGAGACTTCCTTCAAACAAAAAATTCAATAAAGCAGAAAGTGTCTTCCCTGATTAGCTTCTGCGGCCTGCACAGGCTTATCTTGGACAATACTTTACGCATTTAAATTAAGCCCAGTTTTCCTAAAACATGGCTCATTGTGCCAAACTTGCAGAGTTTGTGGAGCCACACTTGTCAACTATAAAATACCAGTATATGGCCATTCCCTAGTTCTATCTTATGCATGGTCACCATTAACATTTTACCTCGCTTACAGAGCGTGTGGAGGGACAGTTGTCAACCGTACAGATGAGTTGAGGGAGGAGGACATGGGCACAGGCTGTGGCCTGTTTGAGGTGAGGAAGATCGGCGACGAGTACTTCACGTTCCTCGTGAACTGCGAGAACCCGAAGGCGTGCACAATCCTGTTGCGTGGAGCCAGCAAGGACATCCTCAATGAGGTGGAGCGTAACCTGCAGGACGCCATGAACGTGGCACGTAATGTGATGCAGGAGCCCTTCCTTGTGCCTGGGGGCGGCGCTGCTGAGATGGCACTGGCTCAGGTGAGAATACGGATGTTTGAGTGTAGATGATTCTGCGAATGATATTCGTGTTTAAATTGATGTTCCATGTTAATATATTATGGCATTTGGACATCACAGCTTAAGTGGTTCAAGTATGTTATTCAAAAGAACACATTTATTTCCTTGGTAATGTTTGTGATTTTTGATCAATCAGAAGTTACCTTTTAACCATAACTCAAGACGAGCTTAACAGTTTATAGCATATCCCCAATTATTTTGTAGTTAAGTAAAGCTGAATAAAATGGGATCTTCTAACTTTGAACAATATAGTTTTGTTGCAGTTGTGGTTGGGTTATTTTGTTCAATGTTGTAAAATTTAATGGCCAGCTAGCTCAGTCGCTAGAGGGCTGGACTACTAATCTGACGATTGCAAGTTTGTTTCCCTGCCTGGACATATAACTTGTTTGGGCATGAGGTCATGAAATCCTTTTGATTGCCAATAATCCATTACATCTGATTTAAGTAGGGCAGTTTTCAGTTATAGGCAGGCAAAAGTATTTGCACTTGGTGCTGGTTAAGTAAGCTAAGTCTTAGTTAGTAAACTGACAGCTGTCAAATGATTGAAATACTGTTAAAATAATCAAGTTAATAAACAAATTTTAAATATGAGCTCTGCTCTGTGAAAAAGGCTTTTGTTGAGAACAATGGATAGGATCGCTAAAAAAACTAGTAAAAACTACTAAAAAATGATTTTTTATTGCGATAATTGTTTGTGTGCTTAATTGTCTCAGAAAAAAAATAAGTGGGATTTTTAAAAACTGAATCAGCCTGGTTCTAAATTGTATAAATGTTTTAAAATCAGATGTATCAAATGATAATAAGGGAATTTAATTTGTTACAATAAACAAGTTAGACCCATTTGTTTTCCATCAATGCACAAAAGTCAACACAATACAAAGGTTGTTCCAAAGTAATAAGTCACAATTTAGATGTTGTATAAAAGTATTTTGACACAATTCAGAAATTGTATACAAGTAATTTGACTCTTTTAAGATGTTATATAAAATTAACTATTACGCTCATCCCCCATAGGACATAAACGTATGTCTGTTTCTGTAACATGCTTTTTGAGATCTGTATTTATGTGAGAGTTTGTTAATAAATGTTCTGCCCTTATTTCTGTCTATCTAGATCAGTACCGAAGCTTAACATAATCCTTAATTTGATCCTTACAGTGCTGTTATTTGAATGGCAGACAAAGAGATTGGCCCAGTGTTTAATTTCTGTATTGTTTTTCAGGCGCTAAATGAGAAAGCCAAGAGTATCACGGGTGTTCATCAGTGGCCATACAGGGCGGTGGCGCGGGCTCTAGAGGTTATACCCAGGACCCTCATCCAGAACTGCGGTGCCAGTACCATTAGAACACTCACAGCTCTTCGGGTAAGGGCTGGCTCTCCTTCTCTTTAAATTCTTTGCCAACAAATAATGTCTTGCGCAGCTGCTGATCCAGTCTGTAAATGAGCTGCTAAACCAGTCTGTAAATGAGCTGCTAAACCAGTCTGTAAATGAGCTGCTTAACCAGTCTGTAAATGAGCTGCTAAACCAGTCTGTAAATGAGCTGCTAAACCAGTCTGTAAATGAGCTGCTAAACAAGTCTGTAAATGAGCTGCTAAACCAGTCTGTAAATGAGCTGCTAAACCAGTCTGTAAATGAGCTGCTAAACCAGTCTGTAAATGAGCTGCTAAACCAGTCTGTAAATGAGCTGCTAAACCAGTCTGTAAATGAGCTGCTAAACCAGTTTGTAAATGAGCCTCATTCTGGGAAAACTGGGCTTAATGTATATGCACAAAGTGTTGTCCCGGATTAGCCTGTGCAGTCTTCACAGGCTTATCGGGGACGACACTTTCAGTCTGGACTGGATTTTCGTCTGGAGAATTACTGTAAATGAAGAATTTCATAAAAGCAGAAAGTTTTGTCTAATTAGCCTGTGAGGACTGGGCACATGCATTTTCCCATTTTCTGAGAGCAAGGCTACAAATGAATTCATAAAGAAACCACGTAATGTCATAAACTTATTTAACTCTTCAACATATAACCATACAAAACCGTATTATGAATGCGTGAAGAATTTCTAGCAGAAAGTTTATCCTAGTCAAACATTTTTGATAACATATATAAAGCACTAGCGTAATATTTACTTACACTTCCATGCGCAGGCTAAGCATGCCCAGGCAGACAGCAGGTCCTGGGGCGTGGACGGGGAGACGGGTAACATCGTGGACATGAAGGACTACGGGGTGTGGGAACCATACTCAGTGAAGGCACAGGTCTACAAGACGGCCATTGAGGTGAGACTGCAAGCTTGCCAGGGTAGACGTATGTTGGGTTGGTTTGATCTATATCGTGTTAATACAATAATAGCTGTCTGATAAGATGTGTTATACATACAGTTTTATCAATTAAAACCCTACTGTTAATCATTAAATTATTGTTATTTTTTATAAAAACTAATATGCACTTTAAATGTTCGGAGGGTCTCAAATGCACCACAATAATTTATAAATTTACCTAACTTTCGTAATGTTCATCTTAAAATTATGTGAAGATGTTCATTTTGGGGTCAGTGCAAGAAAACTATATTTCTTTAAATCGCAGTATGAACATCTAAAAAAAACCTGTTTGAAAGTACCTATAACTGACCTATTGGCATAGATTTGTTTTTGTAAGTTTTGGGGTTTTAAAACCATTGGTGTCGTTCAAATACTTTACCCATTCTGTCAATATGTGTCAATAATTGAAACCTTTGTTGGCGTCGCTCTGGAGAGCGGCGACTAGTATGTAATGCATTTTTTTTTCGCTTATGGGAGGAGAAGTTATTTTACAGATCAATGTATATATTTTTGTTTTAAGAATATCTTGCATAGTGGTGATTTTTTATGTAAATTAGTGTAAATAAGTACTGCATTTGTGCATATTACATAAATTACAACATTTATTGCCAATAATGCAAAGCTAATTGTTTTAATTAATAACTGATTCACAACTGATCACAGGGGAAAGATCACAGGGGAAAGATCACAGGGACTGGGCAAATACGGGAAACTTTCTGGTTTTGTATAAAAACCAAACATAATCAAAATATATTTATTTTGTGGTTTTCCTAATTTCCTTATTTAGTGGAGAATCAATATAGTACGATATTTGACGACCAATCGAGCAAGCAAGTTTATTTGAAGGGGTAGTGGTACGATAACGTACAATGTATTAGTTTATTAATAGACATATAATAACGATCGCTATATACAACTTCACCAAATAGCAGTACATAAATAATGACAGCCGGAATAGCTCAGTTGGGAGAGCGTTAGACTGAAGTTTTTTACGCAACAATCATCTAAAGGCCCCTGGTTCAATCCCAGGTTCCGGCACGAACGGAACAGTTCGGTGGCTGACAATTTTTTTATGTCCCCCACTATAGTAGTGGGGGACATATTGTTTTTGCCCTGTCTGTTGGTCTGTTGGTTGGTTGGTTGGTTTGCGCCAACTTTAACATTTGAATTAACTTTTGCAATATTGAAGATAGCAACTTGATATTTGGCATGTATATGTATCTCATGGAGCTGCACATTTTGAGTGGTGAAAGGTCAAGGTCATCCTTCAAGGTCAAAGGTCAAATATATGGGTCAATATTGCTCATTTAATGTACACTTTTGCAGTATTTCAATATTCAAGATAGCAACTTGATATTTGGCATGCATGTGTATCTCGTGGAGCTGCAAATTTTGAGTGGTGAAAGGTCAAGGTCAAGGTCATCCTTCAAGGTCAGATGTCAAATATATGTGGCCAAAATCGCTCATTTTATGAGAACTTTTGCAATTTTGAAGATAGCAACTTGATATTTGGCATGCATGTGTATCTCATGGAGCTGCACATTTTGAGTGGTGAAAGGTCAAGGACAAGGTCATCCTTCAAGGTCAGTAGTCAAATATATGTGGCCCAAATCGCTTATTTTATGAATACTTTTGCAATATTGAAGATAGCAACTTGATATTTGGCATGCATGTGTATCTCATGGAGCTGCACATTTTAAGTGGTGGATGGTCAAGGTCAAGGTCATCCTTCAAGGTCAAATATATGGGTCAAAATTGCTCATGTAATGTCACTTCTGCAATATTGAAGCTAGCAATTTTATATTTGAAATGCATGTGTATCTCATGGAGCTGCACATTTTGAGTGGTGAAGGGTCAAGGTCAAGGTCATCCTACAAGGTCAAACGTCATATAGGGGGACATTGTGTTTCACAAACGCATCTTGTTCAGTCAGGTTAATAAATATAATAAAGCATTATTTTATGTAGACATTTTAAAATCCATTTTACTACAATTGGACATTTTTATTAAAATTAATGGTGACAACGTTAATTAAAATTTCTTACATCACTTAACATCACTTAAATATCTTATAAAAAAATAAACGTGTTTTTATATTAACAAATAAATGCAAACAACACATCTATTATCCATGTTTTTTTATGGTTGCCTATCATAGGCCCTAAGTACTATCCCTACCACATATAGAGCGCGAAGCGCGACACGTATTATTGATTGTAACAATGAGTTGCGATAAAGGAAGCAGCCACTTACCAAGGTGGAGCTGTGTCCCGGCAACCTGTTCCCTAGAGTCAAGTCAAGCGCTCCTCAGAGTTTGTTTTTTTATAACCACATATAGAGCACGAAGCGCGACACATATTACTATCCAGGTGGTATGGGCCCTTTAGCATTATCCGACCATTACGTCCATAGTTATCTTCCTTAGCATTTGAGAAATTTGAAATCGTTGTTCGAAGTCCAAAATTTTCATCCGATTGTTCCCAAACTTTCACAGGTTTTTTTTTAACAATGAGGACCCAACCCAAACTCTATATGAGCAATATCGAACCATAAGTCCAGAATAATGTCTCTTTGAATTTAAAAATAAAAGTGAAAAACTGCTTGGTTAGGTGATTATGTCAACATTTTTCACCAGATTAATTCTTTCCAAACTTACAGTGTCTTCATGTCAATGAGCATTTTTACCTCATTTAAAATGAGAAACATTGGGACAATCAGTCCAGAATTTTTTTCTATTAAATTTGACAAAATAAACAATTTCCACTTGTTTAAAAGATTTCAAAACTTTCGTCTGAATCTTTCCAAACTTGTTAAGTGTTTTTATATCAGTATTACTCGAACCCAGTTGAAAATGATGAATATCGGAGCAATAAATCTATTATTATCTTTTACTGAATTTCAAAGTATTGTGAAATGCAGTTTCTTTATACAATTTACAGTTTTCATTCATTTTTTTTTCAAACTTTTACAGTAATTTCATATCAATGAGTACTCAACCCCTATTGTAAATGTGCAACGTAAGAATAAGATCAGAATCATCTCCCCTTGAAGTTGAGAAAAATATGAAATTACGCTTACAAGATGAAGCAGATTGTTTAAAACCTACACAGTTCTGTTCCATTAATGAAAACTGCACACGAATACCAGTAAAAAAAAAGAAACTAATGTAAATTAAATGAACTATGAAATATTTGGGAGTTACAACACAAAATCATAGATAATGGTTATTTGGGGGTTATAACACAACATTATAAATAATGGTTATTTGGGGGTTATAACTCAAAAAAATATATAATGGTTATACTAGTATCTTTTTCTATTTTGTTTAAAATAATCGGCCAATATATTAATATTTACAGTAGAAAAAAAATCGTTCCATGTAACTTCATTGAGTGCCTTTTACACTGAAATTCCCGATGCACTTTGATGCTTTGCATCAATACTTATCTTGTTTAACTTTTTTAATAAAAAAAATATAAATACAATATAACTAAATCATGTCCTGCTTTGAAGCAAAGAAAAATTGGCTATTTGTAACCAGCTTTTAACCAGAACAGCCTGCAAGAACTCGCAGTCTGTTCAGGTTTTATGCTGTTTGCTTCTTATCAGTACCTTATGCTTGAAAATGAAGCCTATATAACTTGCATCTACATATAGTAAGAAAGGTCTTAACTTGCCTTTGTTTTTCAAGGGACTACAAACCCATCGAAGTGTGTTACTGAGTCGTAAAGGGTCTATAACATTTTCAGACTGCCATCCTGTTGCTGCGTATTGACGACATTGTGTCTGGCACCAAGAAACAGATGGATGCCCTGAATGCCCCCTCTGGTGGAGGTCACAGTGCCCCACCCCCACAGGGTGGCGAGGGGGGTGAAGAATAATCTCCACGGCAACCTGAACTTATAGGACTTTAATATTAAACAAATTGTCTACAACGTGTACTTGTTTAATTTATTTGTATTTGAACAAAATGTGCTTGATATTGGAAAGGTTTAAGTAAGGCACCATTGTAATTGTGTTCGGTTTGCAATAAGATATTGTTATAGTGTTTTCTTTGAATTAAAAAATGAAGGTATTTATGATTGATTTCCTTAAATGATCATGGCAGGTAAATGAAGAAACCATTTGTTTACCTTACTGTCTATAGCATTAATGCTTATTGAATATTTTATCATTTTAAAATGCAAAATGGTTATGCATTATACTGAAATTGTCACACAAAAGTATTCATTTTATTGTACTAACATAAAACTGTGCTTTTTTAGCATTTTTGTAATAAACATTTGAAGCTTGTGCTTACGAATTGTTAACCTTGGGCATTTTGGATTCATTTACCTGTGGGTAGTAAGGATGGCCTGAACTTGATGATCGCCTTTCTAATGGAATAGTGTTTCTTCTCCATTTCAATTGGAACAATCTTTATGAGGACAAAAGGTGCTAGTTCTTCCCACAAAAAACTACATTGTATTTAAAAGGGTCTCAATAAGTTGAGGATTATGAAACAAATGATGAAAATAGTTTCAATTCTTATAAGCATTGTTTTAATTAAATAAATAGATTAAGCTGTTATACGCTTTTTCATAAATAAAGAGAAATGTATGCAGAAAAAAACTCTTTAGTGATTGTTTTAAAAAAAGGAACCATTATATCAGCATTGGAAAATGATTCGAATTTATTATTTTAAGCTAACTGCTTGTATCAAAACAGTTATTTTGGTTTCTTATTTAAGTTTAACTCTTTTGTTTTTACTAAGCTTATGTGGGGACTTGTGTCACACTGTGCAAACAGCCGGGACTTCATGGTTTTTGATGTGCATGTCTTGTAAATAACTTGAGTACAGGGCATGCAGTAAAATAAATGTGTGAGTAATTGACAGTCTGTTTGTCCTGGGACTTCTGAAATTGCTGTCATGTAAGTTTCATCATATCGGAAAGTAAATGCAAGCCTTGTTCATAAAATGTAAACAGTTTGGGTCGCACCTTTGACCTCGTAACAAAATATTGGTAAATCTTGTGGCATATGGTCAAGAGAAAAGAGCAAAATGATGTTGTATTTTAATCTTTATTTTATATCTAACATAAATGAACGACATATAATGTGGTCATCTAAGAATATATGCATGATAAAGGCACATAAGCATACTGTGTAAATCAATGTTTAATTAATAAATTTACTGAAATGACTAGACAGATATACCACAGAATTTGAACTAACTGAGAATATGTCATGAAACTACAGGCACGACTATGAAAGATGAAAGCTAACAGAAATGCAACAAGTTTTCATTACAAGTTTACTACAATAATTATAATAACTACTGTAACATAAGTGACTTAAAAAACACTGAATCGTTGCCCAAGGAAATGAGTCATTTCATTTTATATAGGACTTCAAACACAAAATATGAATTGCACAGATTTTTTATTTTCAGTAAAGTTTTGCCATTTTAAACTGTCATTTTACTGGCCATATCTTCACAAAATGGATTAAATACAAAATAGCTTTTACCCATTATGTTATGTACATGATTTTTTTGTATACAGAATTTCAGTCATAACACAGCAGTCATTTTACATTTTTCCTTACAAAGCTTATCCGAGTTCACCTGTACAAAGTGCACATACTAGTGCGTTAACTGGTCACTGATAAATGCCATGCTGACATCAATGGAAGGGGGAATAAAGACTATCATGCCAAATCCCCACACAAGGTTTTTTGACATGGTTAGGTTTAGAACTCGTGTTATCGAAACGAAATTAATAGTATATGCTGTACAAACTATTTTAAGAGAAAGTAAACTCGTCCCAATAACGACTGCGTTAGATATACAATTTTGGACTTTAAAGTATTGTTAATAGTGAGAATAAACTTGTAATAATGTAAATAAAAATGTAATAAATAATATATGATTTTAGACATCACTGTAGGCTTGCATGACGGAACACAAACAAGAGCACCACATAACGGGTGCCACACTTGGCTGCCAAAGCTTGTCAGAATTATATTTTTTTAGAGGTCACAGTGACCTTTGACCTAGTGACCCAAAATGGGTGTGGCGTGTAGAACTCATCCGAGGTGCATCTACATATGAAGTTTCAAAGTTGTAGGTGGAAGCACTTTGATTTTAGAGCCAATGTAAAGGTTTTAGCATGACGACGAGCAGGCTATGACAATACCTCGGGTTTTCTCTGAAAACAGCCTCGCTAATAATTAATATACACAAAAATAAATCAATATCAAAACAATATAAACAACACCAAATTGTTCAATATCACAAATGTTTTAAATAATATGATGTATTTGTACACAAAATAAGTATAAACTAGTTCTATGGCAAAAAATACACACCGCAAAATTAACAGTAAAATCTATTTACTTTAATAAAACTTTTTAAAAGTACTTAAGTACAATCTGTTATCTAAACAAATTTAAGACAACAATATTATGAATATTGTCTAGAATATAACAAACCAAACTAAACCATGCAATAATAACATGCCTTTTAAAGATAAGGGAGCACAAGAATTGGGTCAATGTTCTGTACAGCACAATCAAATGAATGAATCCTAAGCAAGAAGCAGTATCAGCCAAGCCACATTGATGATGATGTCTGGAACCAACAACATCAGCACTCTCTCATGATCTTTCATCAAGTACAAATAAGGCACAGGGACACTGAACGATGCAAATAATTCCTGCAAATAATAACTTAGGCTGTGAAGTTTACTCTTCTATTTAATATAAATGCTACATTTTGCTTGAACTTCATACCTAAATAAAACTACTCATTTCAAATATACAATAGCACTTTAAAATGTTCATACTTGTAATAAATTGACATCTACACACCAAATAAAGCATGAAAAAGCGTTTAAGTTACTTATTGCCATGTCATTGCACGAAAGCCATCCATCTGGAAAAAGTAAATCAAGCATTATTATGTGAAACTGTTCCACATTATAGATGTTTTTATCACAGTCACAAGTAAATATAAATTATGATATGTGTTCAGTCAAACAAAAATTGAAACATTATTTAAAACCAATTTAAACATGAGTTTTTCCATATGTATTATGTTTAAATACAGTAGCACCATGTAATCATATTCCATCAAATACATGTAAAATGTTGCTGGTGGTTTTAAATTATTATGCATGTATTATAGAAAAACATAAATTAAGCTTTGATGTTGTTGAATTTGTTTGTCATTGAAAGTCGCCAGACATAACTAAATTATCTAAATGTTTAATAAGTTTTTCACCTATTCACTACAACATTCATTAATTTAAAATTGCATAATTTTGGTTGTTTTTTGTTAACTAGATGTTTGGAACATTAAAAAAAGTTAGCATCAGCAAATCAGGACACTATTAGAACATGATTTGGCTGCAATTAGAACATAAATAACCTGATGCTACATGTAAAACCAATATTAGCTGTGCTCTGAGAAAACCGGACTAGATGCATGTGCACTAATTGTCGTCTCGGATATCCCTTTGCATGCTGGGAAATTTGTAGTCTGCTAAAATGTCTTCTGCTGAATTTCTAAAATTAGCATTTTCTTCGATTTTTTCAAAGAATACTATCAGAAAAGCAAACAGTTTGGATCCTGATGAGACGCCACGTTCTGTGGCGTCTCATCTGGATCCAAACTGTTTGCAAAGGCTTTCAAACTTTGGTTCCAGCACTGAAAGAGATGAGATTGTATAGTGTGACACATAGGCTCATCAGAATAGCTAGCGTTTTGGCATTGTCATGATATACAGGTGTTATTTACAAACATTTACGGTGCTATATGTATTCAGTGTGTTTATGAATGACAGGAATGTTTTTTCTTCTAAAATATCTCAAAACACAAAAAAATATAATTAAGTGTAGACTTGTGTGTTTGAAAATATTGTGTTTAACAGTTAAACAAAATAGAAACTGTGTTTAACAACAGCTGATAAATATTGTTGCATAGAAAAATGCCAATAACTTTTCTATCACAAGGCTACTGACCTTTATTATTGCACAACAAATATCTGGTTTTGGAAACACTTGTGTATCATTATTGAAAACAAAAGAATGATAACAAGGTCCTACACAAGGTAGACACAACAAAACCTTATTTCCATGTCAGAATTAAAAAGATTATGTCTTATAGAACATAACTTATCATTGTTCCACTAAAATCACAAAGAAAAAACTACCTTGCAAATTGCAAGATAGATATTCCTTACACGAAAGTATAAATAAATGGGAACATTCTTTGAAATCTTGTTACGAAATATGCTTGAAATTGTCATCATTGAAAAGCATTATAACATAAATGAAACTTAATCATCTGTATGCATAATGAACCTGGAACCATTCAAGTATAATCTTGTTTTTTTATAATTAATTATCATAAAAATAAATCTTCCTGACAAGAAAACAAATCGTGATCGGCTAGTGGACAAATATTAATGTTTAGCGCTGATTAAGATCGTCTTATAGCTCACACACTATTATTTCAAAGTGAAATAGTAAAAGTATACATATTGGGTTATCATAGAATGCAACAAGTTCAGAAATTTAAAACCATGGTCAGAGACGTACCGGTAGATAAGGTTATCTACGTCTCTGCCATGGTGAATCATACATGTATTCAATTTTCTGATATGACCTCAAAATGAGAAAACAAACACATCTTAATATCTAAACTAAAAGCACCTTTCAAGATAGTTTATACAACACAAACTGGTATTGAACATGTTTCATTACCTAAAAAGGGAATCCACAAATAAGTATGCAAGCTATACATAATGCCATCTTGCCCGGGGCTCCCCCTGGCTGAAAGTTTACTTGAGCCACCTTAAAACAGAGTAATTATTTTCAGTATGGCGGTTTTATGCAGAAATTCTTGTAGCCAAATACAATTTTCTTGAGGCAAATTTGCTAATTTGTAGCCTTTGGCTAATTTGGTGAATTGCAGCACAAGCCCTGTTGACATTTCAAGAGTAATAACCTATTATGGTTATGTACAGGAAAACAAACCAATATAGAAACAACAGCCAACAAAACTACAATCATATACCAGTATATGTAAGTCTGTAAGACAAAACTTAACCCTTTCCCACTCAGAAGCAAAGTGAAAATGGCTATATGCAAACAGCATAAAACCAGAACAGCCTGCGAGTAACTCGTAGTTTGTTCAGGTTTTATACTGTTTGCTGCTCATCAGTATCTAAGGGTTAGAAATGAAGCCTTTAAAACTTGAATTTAGTTAAAAAGGTATTTAATTAAATTTAACTTTCTATAGGACTACAAATGCGTAAAATACGTATCTAAGTGGAAAAGGACTAAAACATGTAACGATACGACCAGACTAAGTTTAAGCTTACCCATTCCTTCACATTTCTTGACTATCCGCTTTGAAATGTTACTGGCTTATTACATATTATACAATGGTCATAAAACAAAAATGTTTAGGTAGATGACTTTACTGCATTTCAAAGCTCAATTCTTACAAAATACCATCTCAGAGAAAAATATCAATAACAATTTACCAATAACGAATTAATTCACACAAAAAAAATGAAACAAATAAATATATTTAATACGAAAGAACATAAATCATTTCATTAATCTCCACTACTGGCAGTGGGTGATTTACGCTTGAAAATGTTAAGTCTACTGAATAAGGCGTGCATGCGCTTCTTTCTGAGTCGTTTCTTAGCAAGTCTCTCGCTCTCCACAAGTTCATCGTACTCTTTCTGACGGACTTCTCTCACTATGCCGTGAAACACGTCGTCAACGCACTGGCGATTTACTGCCGACGTCTCAAAAAATGGTGCGCCCAACTGCTCTGCTAGTCGTCGACCTTCTTCCGTAGATACCTGACATGCAATAATAATGATATTTTAACCCTTTCACACTTTAAAGCAAACCAGCATAAACCCAGGAAAGCCTGCATGTAACTCACAGTCTGTTAAGGTTTCATGCTGTTTGCTGATCATCATTATCTTAGCATTGTAAATTAAGCCGTGATAACTGACTAAGAAAGCACTTGATTAATTTGAATTGGTAAGGGACTGCCAACGTGTCAAAATGCGCTTTTAAGCAGGAAAGGGTAATTTATTTACTGTTATATTGTACCTGAGAATGTATCATGATAAGTTCATGTGGGGTGTATTATGAGGAAATGAAAATGCAAAAACTAATTTATAATTGTTAACTTATTTATACCTTGCGTTTTTGTTCCAAGTCACACTTGTTCCCAGCAACTATGATAGGCGTATTCTCATTACATCTGACCCTGTCAATCAGATTCTTGTGTGCAAGGAGCTCGTCAAAGCTCCGACGGTCTGTTATTGAATAGCACAGGATGAACCCCTCCCCGTGTCGCATGTACTGCTCTCGCACTGTTGTAAACTCCAACTGCAATCAGAGACATTATATGTTAATACTTTTTCATTAAACAAAATAAAACTAATAACTCACTTTCAATATAAATGAAATCACAACCTTAACCAATTAAATTACTTCATAGCATCGTAATTATTTTACGCAGAATGACCTTCATCTAAGCTATACCTTTACTTTTGTAGATAGTATAACTATTACATCAGAACCAGTTACAGAAATTATAATTTACTGTCTGCAAACATCTGCAAGCATTTATTACACATACAATGTACAGTTAAGTACAAAAGGCTTAGCCAACTCTTTGAACAAGATTTGATGTAAGGCATAACTATAACTATAACTATCTTGAAACCTATTTTTTGACCCATGTTAACATGCAGCAAACATCTTTATGTTAGCATCCAATTGTACATTTATCTAAGAACAATCGCACACACATGTTCTGGCTCTCTCATGGAATTACTTGACCAGAAATTAGGTTTAATTGAGATTTGGTATGAACATCACCAAAAGCCTTCACAGGCTAATCTGGGACAACACTTTCTGTCTAAATTGGAGTTTTGTTTAGTTAAGACTTCAACGAACAAATTCTATCAAGCAGACAGTATTGTCTCTCATTAGCCAGTAAGGTCTTCACAGGCTTAATTGGGTATCTGGGACAATACTTTCAAGACATTCATCAAGCCCAGTTTTCCAGCAGCAGAGCTCATAATTTATGTCTTTTGTTTTACCATTCCAAAGCATAAAGATACCATCTACACTCAGTTTATGCTTTAAATATCAACAAAATATAAGTTTTTATTCCAAGCACATTTTGATGGCAAAATACATTTACTAGAATACAAAAAGAGAGGTACAGTGTGAGAGGTACAGTGTGTGTTTTCAATATTTTGGGAATGGGGCCGGGTCCCTTTGGATAAGGAAATTTTGCAGTGTTTTTACTGAAATTGGGAAATAAGTGTTGTTGTTGTTGTTCTGCTAACACAATCCTTCAAACCTGAGAATACAAGTGTTTTCAGTATTACATTTACTAAGGTTGAACTTAAAGGGATCTTTTCACGCTTTGGTAAATTGACAAAATTGAAAAAAGTTGTTTCAGATTCGCAAATTTTCGTTTTAGTTATGATATTTGTGAGGAAACAGTAATACTGAACATTTACCATGGTCTAATATAGCCATTATATGCATCTTTTGACGATTTTAAAACCTAAAAATTATAAAGCGTTGCAACGCGAAACGATTGAATAATTTGGAGAGTTCTGTTTTTGTCGTTAAATTTTGTGAAACTACGAAGATTGCTTATATAAGGTATAAAATACGTTCAGTATGTGTACACGGCGGAATAGCTCAGTAGGACAAAGCGTTTTTACTTCAGGACTCTGGCAGGACTCCAGGGGTCACTGGTTCGAAACCTGGTCCGGGCAATGTTCTTTTCCTTTTTTTAATTTTATTCTTCATTTTTTACTGGAGTTTTTACGATCCAATGTTTACATTTATCAATATAAAGCATTTAATGAATAAGTTAAAAAATGCCAAAATCTGTGAAAAGGCCCCTTTAAATGGATGGGGGATGAACAAAATATTGAGGTCTAGAAAAAAGACACTTTTTTTTTCTTTTGGAAACCTTCCATTGGGAATATTTAGCTCCCATTTGGGAAAATATATACTTTTTACATTGGGAATGGGGCCGATTACCGGACCCAATTTTGAAGGAAAAACACACTGAAGTACATACTAGTAAATACCAGTACTACAAACTTTACATATGCTCACCCTGTACACCATCACAAGGAAGCAGGCCTTCATCCGGCCCAAAACTAGTTACATGTTTGAACATCAAATACATACTGGTACATGTATCATGAATGATAGCTATTCAATCAACCTATGCCCACAGCCATTTGATCAAGTTGTCCTCACATCATTCATTTGAATGTCAAGCATGCATACACAAATGCCCAATGCTGTCAGTCCCACCCGTTTAATGAGTCAATTACCAGAGTATTTGATTTCAGATATTAAGAAAGTATATATCAGATACAATGCTACAATTTTTCCCATACCACCCGTGTACAGCACTTCCGTGATGTTGTATACATACCTGTCCAGCAGTGTCCAGGATATCCAGTTGTGCTGGCTCTCCATCAATACGGGCCTGCTGTTGATAGGAGTCCTCTACAATCACATGCAAAATATCTGTAGATATTAATCACAGTCATGCAATACAACTGTAGATAATTGACAATCAAGGATCAGGCTGACCAATGGTGAGTTTTAATTTCAGTGGTAAATTATCAAGTCTTTGCCAGTTATGGCACAGGACCATAAAATAGCAGTCACTATGATTTTCAATTTGTCCCATATACATTTCTGTGTCACTTAAGAGTTTAAACTAAACAAAAAAGATACCACTTGGAACTTTATAGAAAGGGGTTACCCTGATTTGTAATCCGTTGACCCCTGGGGCATGGCTAGTGTTATCTCAGGGGCATGATTGATTGGAACAAACTTTATAAGCCTAAATAAATCACTTGAACCCTCAGTCAAGGCCAGTTTTGACCCACAGGGCATGATTTGAATAATCTTTGTTGAGTTTTTGAGAAAAATATTTTGTTAGTTTCCGCTATTTAAATTCTGGTGACCCATCATATAGACTAAGAGCTGACCAGAACAGTTTAATCAACTTTGAAGGAGGATGCCCCAAGAGCCATTCCTGTAGAGTTAGGTGAAAATTAGCTAAGCAGTTGAGGAGGAGATGTACAGTAGTTTCGTGCAAATAGTAGACATCTAGTGACCAACCACTGACTATTATGGACACTGGAGGGCCATCTAAAACAATAGCTCACCAAGAGCACTTTTGTGAGTTTGTGCTCAGGTGAGCTTACAATATGGTGCAAACTGGTAGTGCATAGTCTTGAAGTACTGTGTTGTACAAGCTGTTACTATGGTAATTTTATATTTCTTTATAAATATTTGCATCTTTACAAAGTATTTAGCTCAGAAAACATACCAATTGTTGGATCATGATAATCTGTGAACCGGTGACTGACAAACTGAATCACAAGGGCTGAAACACAAAAGTGACTGCATGTACACTTTTAAACAGACTCGGTACAGGTATTGAAGTATAATTGTACCTTTATAAAACAAGAACATCTGGACAACATAGGCTGAAACATAATTCTTTTGTCCCTAGAAACATTTCATCAAAATAAACCTTGAAGTGATATATGGGATTCATACGATCCCATCTTTGTCATATCTTTTTTTACGATTGCTATACATTTGTATTCTATAAACTTAAGGACTTTAAGTGCATTTAATATATACATGTACCTTGTATATGTCAGGATTGCAATTATTAAAGTTTTCTGAAAATCCCTAATGCCAGAAAATGTTAGTAATCCAAATATATATTTGACCTTTGACCTACCATATGTGTGAACTTAGAAAGACAATGATGTATGGTAGGAAGCATAAAACATTAAGATATGAGGGAAATAATAAAATAAGTTATGATGATATAGCTGGAAGATACACATGTAATAAAATTCTGTAAAATATTAAGTTATACGAAAATCCTAATATCCTACTGGTGTTTTTCCTTCAACATTATGACCTTTGAATGAAACCTTTACCTTGAATCCACAGGCCCTGTAGCAAGCTGTACTGATCATGGTCTTTTTTTTGCTACGCCATTTGAAAATCATGCAACACCAAATATTATTATACTCAAGATAGATGTATGTAACTTTGACATTTGAAATATTCACTTAACTCTGCCCAGAGGGAATATCAGTCATAGGTGATATTGATTTAATTGAAACCCTTATTGGCATTGTAGAAGTTACCGATTGGAAATGATATATGGATGGTTGATTTAAATTTAAGCAACGACCACTACATGTACATGTATAATGTGTGCCCCAAACATGGTTTTGCTCTATTAAAAAACAGACCCAGTTCTTCCATACAGCACAACATAGTACATGATCATCAATTTATGCACAAATCATACTCAAAAATGTATATACATGTAGACATGTTCTTTTTCACAATCATGACAGTACAGCATTATGAAAATGAACTTAACCTAAAACCCTTTATTTATAATAAAATGCATATTATATATCGCCTCCCCAATATTTTGGCTAGTTGTCGTTATATAAATAAAACTTAGAAAGACAATGATGTATGGTAGGAAGCATAAAACATTAAGATATGAGGGAAATAATAAAATAAGTTATGATGATATAGCTGGAAGATACACATGTAATAAAATTCTGTAAAATATTAAGTTATACGAAAATCCTAATATCCTACTGGTGTTTTTCCTTCAACATTATGACCTTTGAATGAAACCTTTACCTTGAATCCACAGGCCCTGTAGCAAGCTGTACTGATCATGGTCTTTTTTTTGCTACGCCATTTGAAAATCATGCAACACCAAATATTATTATACTCAAGATAGATGTATGTAACTTTGACATTTGAAATATTCACTTAACTCTGCCCAGAGGGAATATCAGTCATAGGTGATATTGATTTAATTGAAACCCTTATTGGCATTGTAGAAGTTACCGATTGGAAATGATATATGGATGGTTGATTTAAATTTAAGCAACGACCACTACATGTACATGTATAATGTGTGCCCCAAACATGGTTTTGCTCTATTAAAAAACAGACCCAGTTCTTCCATACAGCACAACATAGTACATGATCATCAATTTATGCACAAATCATACTCAAAAATGTATATACATGTAGACATGTTCTTTTCACAATCATGACAGTACAGCATTATGAAAATGAACTTAACCTAAAACCCTTTATTTATAATAAAATGCATATTATATATCGCCTCCCCAATATTTTGGCTAGTTGTCGTTATATAAATAAAACGTAGTGTCCCCTCTCCGTCTGCTCCGAGGTTGCCAATAGTGAAGTGTCAATATCCCTTGTTAGGTGTCATATACCAGGGTCCCGGGTAAATGTCAATGCGTTAATTGTTTTATTGTTCTTTTCCGTGATTGCACTGTCGGTGTTTTGATTAAGGAAGGCTTTTCTTTAATTTAAATCGATCGCCTTATTTCAAAGGTAACTGCCACTTAAAACAATTTTGAGTAAATATACGCGTGAAAATCATTAAATTGATTGAAAACATTTTTGTTCTCTAAGTATAACAGTTATTATTTGATTAGAAATCATTGAAACAATATCATATATGTAATTGTTCAATGTTGAAAATGAGTATTCCTAATCAGACTCGAAATTTTGCTTTTCCTAAGCGTACATTCGGGAAGAAAAGCCAGACCAGCGTTCATACCAATCAAGTTGGTTTGATTCGTTCACATGGCTCCACTACGATGAGGTATGTATATTAGTATTAAATTTTAATTTGCAACCGTTTTTACCTTTTATGAACCTTATGTTGATCTAAATACAAGCGAAATTTAGAAAATAACACAACATACAAATAATACTCATATTGTTGCTTAATAATGTTTTTTAATTATTATCATTAATATTTAACACAAAATTTATTACATCAACAATGTTATTCTTTTCAGAGCCAGGACCTTGCGTCCGCCTCCCCAATGTTTGGAGGTTATCTACGCCCCTGATCACTATCACTCGGGTACTACTTAAATGTATATGTACCCCGGTAGTCGTAAGTACACCTAAATGTACCCCCGGGTATATACGGAAAATATACTATATGTAATACGTACTTGTCCAGCAAATTTAGACTGTACCTGTGTTTTATTTCTGCAAAAAATCCGATGTAAAAAAATGTGCTACGGAATACATGGAATACAAAACAAATTCTGTTCGAACAAAAACTGCCTCAAGTTGCTTTTTTAAGAAGGAGTTCCGATAATATAGAGGACATTTAACATAATAGTGACATAATTTGCAAAAATAAGTCGACAACGACCAATACAGTCTTAGAATTCCCGGATACATTTCAGTATATATACCGTACACTGAGTACATTTAAGTATACCTAAGAGTACTTGGGGTACATTAAAGTAGTACCCGAGCGTCATTTGACTCAAGGTTTTCATCTCTGATTGTTTTTCTTACATGTATGAAATTGGTTCTTCTTGAATGCTTGAGCTTAATAAAAAGTACAGGGAGCCCACTTAAGAGTGACAGTAGCTGAGGTTTGGATTATTGCAACTATTATGCAATATGATAATTATGATTATGAAACAACTGTTCAAACAAAGACCTATAGATTACATGTACCTATTATTATGTAATATATAGGTCTTTGGTTCAAAATAACATCTTTTTAGTTTTTAACTGCAAATTGTATGTCATATTGAATTTAAATTTAATACACACTCTTGTCTTGAAATTCTAATTGAATGAGAGTTGACTTTATTTTCAGAAAACATAATTAATTAATTGCCACTTGATAAAGAAATTAATATTACAATTAACATATAAATTATTATTGCCTAGAAGGCTAGATACATACCACTTTTACCTACTCCACCTTCTCCTAATATCACTATTTTATAAACCCTTGGCCCATTTCTGCTGCTTGCAGTTGAGGACGTTGAAACCTTTGGTGTGGTGCTCATGTTTATTTAAGAACGCAATTCACATCTTTCCGACTCCATTTTGTTCAAATTCCTCATCCATGAACAACTCCAAATGTACACATTTTTGGTCTGTGTAAGTGTAAACATTTTCATATATAATTAATTGGTTTCTAAAAATAGCTTTTTATTTTTAGTCTTGTCAGTAACAGATTGGTTCCCGCACTACCACAGTGCGCCATTTGGTGCGCCATTTCTGATACAGCCAGCAACCGGCGAATTCACCTCATCAGCAAGATGGCGAACGCAATGCAACAGAATGTTCAAACATGGAAAGAAAAGCTTGACAAAGCCTTGCACGAGAAGAACTTTTTTACCGACCTATTAGAAAAAGTAGAAGCCAAAACTGGAGTTCGTCGACTCTATTTAGCTTTAGGTACGTTAAATTGTAATGGGTTTGACCGGAAATGGTCACTCAAACGTGAAACATCTGTGAAAAAATGTGGCCCCACTCCTCTTAATTTTCATTCTTTAAACCTATCTATCAGTTGTAAATAAGGTCATGGAAGTCACAAATTTCGTGTATGTGTATAATGACGCACATATCAACCATACCCCATAGCCTAAAATGTCAATCTTTATATTTTCTTACTTCACAAACTGACAAAGTTATGGCAAAGACAGGCAGGATTTGACAGTTGATTTATAGTCACCATTTAACCTCTCCAACAATGCTTTCTAATGCAGAACTGCCTGAAATAGACAGCATTATTATATTGAATGGATCATTGCAGCCATACATGCCAGAATTGTTCATGTCTGTATTGGTAGCTACATAATTTACATTCCATTAAAAACGTTGGGACTTTTGACCAAAAACTGGGACACCTAAAACGATCAATCATGCCACCTTATCTGTAGTCAGTAATCAGTATATTACTTCCAAAACCTCACCATTTCTGGTAAATATTAACAACAAATGTGTTTAAGAATATCATGAACACAGATATTCTCGAATTTTCCAGTAGTAAACACGCATGTGCACTATGTGGATGAATCCTTAACGTAAAATGTGGGGCGTGCCTCTATTAAACATCCATTTGGGCCAGAGGCATGTGTAATCGTTCAACGTGATGTGCGCGTATCGAGCACTGTTCAGGCTTTTTCCGCCCTATGCCATGGGTCCGAAATTTGGCCCCATTCCCAATGCAAATCTGGTTGTTTTTTTCCCAATTGAAAAAAAAATCCCAATTCCAAAAAAAAAAAAATAATTTTTTTTTTAACCTTAAAATATATAAGTTTATCTCATCCGGTGTAGAAAATAGAAATATTGCATAATTAAATTATCTGCTGCCTTGAATTTTTTTTTTAAACTGTAAAATATGTTAATTATTGTTTAAGACTTTCCTTATTTTCCTCAAAATCCGGCGCTTCGCCAGGGCTTTTTTTCCTTATTTATGAGTGGCCGTGGAAGGACATTTCACAATTTTGAAAAGGACAATTCACAAACCTAACATGGCCATGAATTTTTACAAAATGGGCCGTTTTTCACAATTTTAATAATTTCACGACTCGGTTTTTCACAATTTTAAGAAGTTCGCGACTCAATTTTTCACAATTTTGAAAAGTTCGCGACTCAATTTGTCACAATTTTGAAAAGATTGCAACTCATTTTTTCACAATTTTGAAAAGTTCGCGACTCATTTTTTCACAAAGTCAGGAAAAAAAGCCCTGTTTGCGCTATTTTTTTCACCTCAAAAAAGGCCAGGCCTTTTCTGCAAATTCAGATTAAAAAACCTGCACTTATCACACATGTTCATAATATTTTTTTAAATTTTAATAATAAGTTATCGAAATAGTCGTTTTTTACCAGTTAACGGCTTCTTTGAAATATAAGAAACACTATTTACATGCGATATTTTTTCCCAATTGAGCCAATTTTGCGATTATTTTTTTTTCCTAAAGTGGGGGTTTTCACGACGCGAAATTCCCAAAATTCCAGTGTTGTGTTTTCCCAAAATGGAGCGGAAAAAGCCTGCTGTTTTTATTAAACCAATCATCAATTAACTCTAAATTTGGATTGATGCAATATATACAAATAATTTTCTAAAAATCAGTCAAAAATGAAAGTATATTTATGTGAAACATCGATGTGTATCTGCTGTCAGCTCTTAATTTTTATGCCCCCTTTCGAAGAAAAGGGGGCATGTAGTGATCAGACTGTCTATCTGTCTGTCTTTCCGTCACACTTTGCGTTAAGGTTACGAAAAATGCTCATAACTTCTATGTCCCTTGAGATATAACCTTCATATTTGGTATGCATGTGTATATGAACAAGGCCTTTCCATATGCACACAAAATTTTACCCCTGTGACCTTGACCTTGAACTTAGGGTCCGCGTTTAGGTTTCGAATTCTGCGTTTACGTTTCGAATAATGCTCATGACTTTTATGTCCCTTGAGATATAACCTTCATATTTGGTATGCTTGTGTATATGGACAAGGCCTTTCCATACGCTAGTGCTGCAACAATATACCGGTATATCGGTATATATCGCAATACGCAATACGCATATTGTATTGCGATACGATTTTCGTCATACCGGTACGAAAATTTTACAAACATGCATCTACATTTCGTTCAGAAAAGCCATCCAAAATAATGATATCAAGGTAAACAAAACAAAGCGGTATTTTGTAAAAATAAATTGTTACGTAAAAATGGCATTCTAAAAAGTCTATTATACAGAGTAGCGTTGTTACATGGGAGCATTTATTCTATGCTTTTAAACGAATTATTGTTGAATTAATTACGCACAACTAAATGTTTCGTTCGATTCTGAAATGAGCATTATAAAATTTGTAATCCGAATTCCAGAAACACTCTTCCGAAATATAATGCTAAAGCAACAATAAAAAGTGCTTTATTCTTTTTCTCAATAAAAAGCACACGAACATTATACAGACATGTAGAACGTCGCGTAGAAAGTGTGGGTGTATTTGTGTTGTATAAAACGGGAACATCACGTCAGGCGATTTACGCGTGTTCAGTGGGAAAATAAACGCCCGATTGGAAGTTATTTCATCACATCTTTAAATAGTAACAAATGCCAAAATGTATTTGATATTTAAGAAAATTGGCGAATGTTAGTGTTTTATGTTATTCTTGAGCATTTTTATAGTAAACATTTACCAGAATTTGCTTTAAAACTGGAATATACGGGATTATCGGGTAATTGGCGAGTTATAATTCTGGTACAAGTAAGCAATATATTGCAATATATTGCAATACGGGTTTTTGAACTGACAATACATCGCAATACGCTTTTTGGCGTATTGTTGCAGCACTACCATACGCACACATATTTTTTTACCCCTGTGACCTTGACCTTGAAGTTAGGGTCCGCGTTTAGGTTTTCGAAATCTGCGTTTAGGTTTCGAAAAATGCCCATAACTTCTATGTCCCTTGAGATATAACCTTCATATTTGGTATGCATATGTATATGGACAAGGCTTTTCATGCGCTTAAAATTTATAACCCCTGTGACCTTGACCTTGAAGTTAGGGTCCGCGTTTAGTAGGTTTCGAAATCTGCTTTTAGGTTTTGATAAATGCTCATAACTTGTATGTCCCTTGAGATATAACCTTCATATTTGGTATGCATGTGTATATGGACAAGGCCTTTCCATACCCTCACAAATTTTGACCCCTGTGACCTTGACCTTGAACTTAGGGTCCGCGTTTAGGTTTCGAAATCTGCATTTAGGTTTCGAAAAATGCTTATAACTTCTATGTCCTTTGAGATATAACCTTCATATTTGGTATGCATGTGTATATGGACAAGGCCTTTCCATACGCATAAAAATGTTATACCTCTGTGACCTTGAAGTTAGGGTCCGCGTTAAGGTTTCGAAATCTGCATTTAGGTTTCGAAAAATGCTCATAACTTCTATGTCCCTTGAGATATAACCTTCATATTTGGTATGCATATGTATATCAGTGATTTTTTAACCAGGTTTTCCGAAGGAAAAAACTGGTTATTAGATTGGCGAATGCGGGCGGGCTGGCTGGCTGGCTGGCTGGCGGGCTGGCGGAATAAGCTTGTCCGGGCCATAACTATGTCGTTCATTGTCAGATTTTAAAATCATTTGGCACATTTGTTCACCATCATTGGACGGTGTGTCGCGCGAAATAATTACGTCGATATCTCCAAGGTCAAGGTCACACTTTGAGTTCAAAGGTCAAAAATGGCCATAAATGAGCTTGTCCTGGCCATAACTATGTCATTCATTGTGAGATTTTAAAATCATTTGGCACATTTGTTCACCATCATGGGACAGTGTGTCCCACGAAAGAATCACGTCAATATCTCCAATGTCAAGGTCGCCACGACTAAAAATAGATTTAAAAAAAAAAAAAAAAACTTACAAAGGGGGTTAATTTTTTTGGTCATTTCAAAAGTTCAGTTTGAGTTTTCTCCCTTTATCAGATTTTTTTTTCACAATGAAAACCTGGTTTTGTGACAATTTTGTCCCTTGTTTTGCTATAATTTGTTACAGCCTGTGCCTTTTGAATTGGGAAAATTAGCGCGATAAACCGTGAAATTGGGAAAAATAGCGTGATAAACCATGAAATTGGGAAAAATTAAGGATTATAAATAGGATTATAAGTAACAGAAGGGATATTGTTTTTAAGTGCATGTTCAGGGAGTTTTCTAGAAAAGGAGTCTGGTCAAATTGTTTTTTTTTTAATCAATAAAATAAAAGTGGCAAGTTTAGGAATGATTTATGGACAAAAATGACTAATTTCAAGTTATATATTTTGTAAGAAGTTTAAAAAATAAAGTTGAGACCTAGATTTAAGAAATCATAATTAAGTTATATGAGACTTCTTTCCAAAAAAAAAAACAAAAAAAAAAATATTTTTTTTTTTTTTTTTTGAAGTTGGGCTTTTTTTGGGAAATTTTGGTCAGAATTTTGGGAAAAAACGTGTATTTTTGCGATTGGGAAGCAGCCGAAATTCGGCTGTAAATTTGAGCAAAAAAAATCACTGTATATGGACAAGGCCTTTCCATACGCACACAATTTTTTACCCCTGTGACCTTGACCTTGAAGTTAGGGTCCACATTTAGGTTTCGAAATCTGCCTTTAGGTTTTGATAAATGCTCATAACTTCTATGTCCCTTGAGATATGACCTTCATATTTTGTATGCATGTGTATATGGACAAGGCCTTTCCATAAGCACACAAATTTTGACCCCTGTGACCTTGAAATTGAACTTAGGGTTCTCGTTTAGGTTTCGTAATCTGCGTTTAGGTTTCGAAAAAATGTCATAACTTCTATCAAGCGTTTATAAGGGGCATAAGTCATCCTATGGTGACAGCTCTTGTTTTATTATACAAAATTGATGTTTTGACAGGTTTTTTAGGCACAGGTGGTATAATAAACTGAATACCGCTTAATAGTATCTTAGGGACTTGATTTTGGCAATACAACAGAAGTCTGCTTTTAATTCACTACGATGCATATATCGCTAGCAATTAGCGACCCCTATCATACAAACACCATGGTGTGCATGCCTGATAAAATCATTAATTTGCCGATAGATCCCTAATAAGGCGCCAAAAACAACACTGGATCACTCGACTAGTAGAAATGGTTTGTTAGTAGGGGGCAATATAGGGATAAGTGATGGTAATTTAAGCCAAAAAGAGCGTGAATAGCGAATTTTATTGTGAACTTATTCAACGTTTCTTGTTTTTACAAATGTCGGGACAAATTGTGTCACATCAAGACACCGTGACAAACACCCCAAAAAGCAGGACTGTCCCGTGAAGAGAGGGACAACTGGCATGTATGTTTCAACACCTATATAGCATAAAACTTCAACAAATCACTGTCTAATTACAATGCATCTTTAAATACCTGTTTTGTTTCACATGTTGCAACTGTTGGCAAAAGCATATCCATTTGTAATCTGATGTGTCACATGACTTGTTACTTATTGTAAGAAACAAAACATGCACACTTTCTTGTTTGAAAGAAAACATAATTTTAGAAGTTTAAGCCTGCTGGTGTCTTTTTATGCCCCCGGATCGAATGATCGGGGGTATATTGTTTTTGGCCTGTCTGTCATTGTCTGTCTGTCATTTAATTTGTGTGTCCCAAAACTTTCACCTTGTTCATAACTTTTGTAAAATTGAAGATAGCAACTTGATATTTGGCATGCATTTGTATCTCATGGAGCTGCACATTTTGAGTGGTGAAAGGTCAAGGTTATCCTTCAAGGTCAAAGGTCAAATATATGGCTTCAATGCGGCGCAGTAGGGGGCATTGTGTTTCAAGAACACACAGCTCTTGTTTTTTTTAGAAAACATGATACTTTTTATTTATAGACAAGAATAAAAGATTCAAATCTGCATGTACATCGGTTAGCCTTGAGTTATAATATTGAACAAAAGGTGCATTACTGAAACCAAAAGTTATGTTATTTAATCTGATTACGCCGTCAAGGTTGAGTAAAAATATTCCAATGAAACTCTCCTCACATCATCAATGATTAAACAACAATAGCTACCTAATTGTACATCGTATGCCAAGAAGAGACAGTACTTGGTATACAATAATTGTTTTTATACGCCCGTTTTTCAAAATGGGACGTATTATAGTTTCACCCTTGGCGGGCGAGCGGGTGTGCGGCGGCGGTGTCTGCTCTCTTATTCAAATAGTTTTCATCCGATCTTCACCAAACTTGGTCAGAAGTTGTATCTAGACAATATGTAGGTCAAGTTCGAATATGGGTCATGCCGGTTCAAAAACTAGGTCACAGGGCAGGGCCCTCAATCTGCCTCCGAATTTCGGCGGCAGTCCCCCACCTGAAAAGTATACTTTTTTCCCCTTTTGGGGGTAAAAATTCCCCCTAAAAAATTTTTTTTTTTTTTTTTTTTTTTAATAGAAAGATGTGTTTCATGATTATTATATCTCAATTCTATTTCAATTTAATCTTTTCAAACATACTAAATTATGAAAAATGCATTGAATATAGTGAAAACATGTACAAATGAAATAATGCGAGAGTAAGTAAAAAAATCCCCCAAAAAGGGAAACGCTGCAAAAATTCCCCCTCCTAAGGGCTGCGGACCCCTTCCCCCAAAGTAGTGTGAGGGCCCTGCAGGGTCACTTAGTGCATTTCAAGGATTTAGCATGGTGTCCACTCTTTAATTGAAGTAGTTTTCATCCGATCTTCAAACTTGGTCAGAAGTTTTGTCTAGATGATATCTAGGTCAAGTTCAAATATGTGCTGCTTTATTTTCAAAAATTAGGGATGGCAAAATTATTAGAATAATCGAATATTCGATTGAATGGTCAGCATTCGAATAATAAAAATGATATTCGCATATTCGCATTTTTTTCCAAACGTAATTTCACCAATATTTAATGAACTGCGAACCGCTTACTAAAAAGCAACCGAAATCTCTTGGGAGTAACATGTTTGACGTGACGTTCTTCGTGTCAAACTGATAACGTGGCCCATATCAGTGTTGATTGCGCAATGCAATATACACGCTCTAAGAAAGGCCCCGACTGTTGTTTGCCAATGGGGTGCCAATTAACAGTTTCAATTGACTGGCGAATAATAATAAAGTTTTGTGATCACACAAATCGCGCAATGCAATATACTAACTATAAGAAAGGGCCCGAACTGTTGTTTGTCAATTAGATACCAATTAAGGGCTTCAATTTACTTGCGAATTATAATTTAGTTTTTGTGATCACAGTTTGAACAGACATTTAAATTTGTGAATTACTCAAAAGTAACAGATAATATAATTCATCAAGGAATCATAATTCAAATCTGAAAATGCCACCAGCCCCTTCTGCAGTATGGAATATTTTACATGGTCTGTGGATAAGAAGACCGCAACGTGTAATGTGTGTAAACTTAGTTTTACATATGCGCGGTCTGCTACAAATCTGTGGCACATTTAAAAAATAAAATTCTATGACACGATGTTTTTCATTCTATTTCTGCCCGATCACAGTATCGGTCATAGTATTAGTCGACAGCGATACAATTATTTGATAGCAACGTTAATAAACAGCCTCGTATTTAGCAAACGGATATAATTTACAAACCAATGGAAATTAATACATAACAAGGTAAAATCAATCCAGCCGTTTTATGCGAATATTCAAATATTCGATTGAATGAATTTGCGAACATTCGAATACAGATACCGGTATTCGATGCCATCCCTATCAAAAATATACCATTTTGTCACTTAAATGGTAAAGTTATCAAGTTGTCCAAAACCTTCAAACGGGCGTATCTTGTGACAGTGTTGCACTCTTGTTTGAAAGTGTCGTAGAGGTAGGAAAAGGGGTTAGATTCAGCAAACAGGTTTGGTCAGTAAAATCCAGGGGTTTATCTGCCTATTTTGGGAAAAGGAGTCTGACCTAATTGGGAATTTTGTATCGACAAAATTGTCCATTTTGGGAATGTTTGCTTCGATGAAACGGCTCATTTTGGGAAAACATAGTGAATTTATCATGCTTAAATAAGTCAGAGGTTTAACAAATAATTTGTTTTTATTTGTTATTTTGACATTTAATGCAGGTAAGCATCAGATGAGTCAGTTTGGTTTGTGTGAATGTGCTGTGAAATGTGGAGCACAGCAGGTTCATGGTGCTGAATCCTCGCTCAACCACAGCAGTGCTTGTTGGTATGATCCACATCAGCTGGACGAGTTGGAACATTTATAATCTAATAATCAAAAGTCATAAGACACGTCTTTCTAAAAAAAAAATTTTTTTTTTTGGGAAATTGGGAATTTTTGTTATTATTTTGTTTTGGGATCAGGTCCGTTTGCATTGGGAATGCCTCCGTTTTCCGGAGGCGCAGACAGTGCTGAAAACCCCCTGAAATCTTTTAGCATCCTTATCATTTGATTAGATAAAAGTTTGTGTCCATGCATATCCTTGCAATCTTGGTGATACAATATCATAAAAATGGGAAAGAAATGGAGTTGATCCAACTAACACAGCAGTTTAAGTTAGCAAACCCTTTTCAATTCTTACTGAAGCATCCTCCACTCCAGTGCCAAGAATTGATTCCCATCATCCCATGGGGAGCAGATCATCTAGAAGTATGTGGTTTTTGGTCTCTATATAATCATACATGTTTATTATTGTTCCCTTAATAGTCAAAGCATGAAAACTGCACCAATATTGATAGATATTTAGGTAAATATTATACACATGCCGTATGGTCTCTTTTTGACGAGAGAGATGAGCACTTTGGATGTTAGTCCCTCCTTCTGGACATGAGACAATTTGTCTTAACATTTGTAAAATACAAAGCTAAAATTTGTTAAGATTATTATGAAAGTTGTCATTTAAGCTCAGTTTGGCAGAACCTTAACCCACTAATCCCTTTATAACCCTAAAATATCAATTCTTGCTAACATGTTGTTCATGACAACTTATCGGATATTGGTTTTGTAACACTTTCATGGTGTTATTTATATTACTATGGTCACAAATCAATTGATATATTGTGTCTTCTGAAAAAATCAGACTTCATTGTGCTTTTAACCAAATGTCATAAATACAGTGTGTAATATACCATCCGTGTCTTAATGCAAAAATAGCGTACTAAATAAAGTAATTTGAAAACAAATGCATTGCAATTACTCACAGCACACAAACAGAAAATAAACATATGCTTACGTTGTAAATTTTGAATTGAAAATAGTGAAATATTAAATAAGGCCCCAAATTAACAATGAAAAACAAGCAGACAGTTCAGCACAAATAATAACAAACAAACACAAATTCATGTCAGTGCTTCAGTTACATCTTAGGATTTGAAAAGGGCAGAGGGGATATTTTGTTGAAAGGGCACTTTCGAGAGCATGGTTGAATCTTGCACAAAAAACCCAAGTTACATATTATAAATAATATTTGTTATTCATATAAATACTTTTTCATATCACAAGTATTGCTGTAAGATTGCATTATATATTTATAGATTATTAGAAATATCATTGTACAATACGGAGATATATTTGGACAAGCAGGCAGTTTGAAGCCATCATCAGTCTCCTAAGTAACTGAAAGCCAAAATTTTAGAATACAATTATACTGATCTTTGGGTGCATGATGTTTAATGAGCATGAATGAAGAAAGCAGTAGAAAAAAAATCGTCTGCATTTAACCCGCCTGGAACTGGATCAGGTGCATCTGTGTGGTGACTTACAACCAGTCAACGGCTCTAACCTATAAAGTACATTTCAATTTCTTAGGTAACTTGTAAATTGTGACAAGGACAGATTTTAAAGGCATTGCGGGAATCATAGGCCGCAGGCTTTGGTCTTTGGAAGGGCATGGCAGACCTCAAGCTGGGCAGGGCCTTGTTACGACAGGGCAAAGGGCCCTTCCATTTAGGCCAAGCAGAAGCTCTGCATCAGCTACAACTTTGGCGTTACCCATAGTCAAGTGTTTTATTGTAGCCTAGATTAATAAATGTCTTGGTCCTCTTTCACAGTGTATTGATTAAGTTGTTCTATTACACTATGTCCACATCAAGATGCACATACACAGGGTATAATGCCCAATGATTTCACATTTCTAGTTCGTCAAAAAATAAGTAGCCAGGCTGTTTTCCATGTATAGCTTTGGTGAAACCTTGTTGACGCTAGAAGTCACATTTAAAGTCCTATCATTTGTTCTAATGATATCTTGACTGAGTTCAAAAATGGTTTTGGTCCGTTGAAAAACATGGTGACCCTGGTCATAGTGGAACATTATTAATGCTCTATTGACCACATTTATTGTCCA
The DNA here is from genome assembly GCF_020536995.1 of Dreissena polymorpha. Taxonomy (NCBI): domain Eukaryota; kingdom Metazoa; phylum Mollusca; class Bivalvia; order Myida; family Dreissenidae; genus Dreissena; species Dreissena polymorpha. Next base: position 47,986,936 of record NC_068358.1, on the reverse strand, counting down.
ATCTTCATTAAACTTGGTCAGATCATTTGTCCCATATATCTCAGCTGAGTTTAAAACTGGACACATAAGGTCAAAAACTAAATAATTATGTGTAAAGTTTTATTGCTTGTTAAGACTCTTGAAGTTGCATTTTTTGTCCAATCTTCCTGAAACTTGGTCAAAACATTTGCTCTTATGATATATCAGGTCATCTTTAAAAATTGTTCCAGCCTGTTAAAAAATATGAGGCACTGCCTTGTTAATACTCTTGAAGTTTAATTTAAATTTTTTAGTCCCATCTTTTTGAAACTTTGTCAGAACATCTGTCCTTATTGTATGTATCAGTCGACTTTGAAACTAGGCCATGCAAGATAAGAAACTAGGTCACAAGGTCAAACTTATACTAGAAGTCATAATTCATGTAAAATTGTTATGAAACTTGGTCTGAACTTTCTCAATGATATGTCAGCCTAATTCAATCAAAGCGCTGAAGGCACTGTAGGTGTTCACTGTTGTATAAGTTTAGACGCAACGCAGTTTTAAAAATTATGTTATAGCTTGTTATATTGCAAGTTTTAAATGAACACAACCCATTCAAATTTATAAAGACTGATCTTAAAGCACAGGTCCAGATGTGTTTTTTTTTAAATCATTAATAAAAAATATAATTTAGGCTTCATTTTGGGAAAACAGGGCTTAATGCATTATGCATTAATTGTCATCCCAGTACCAAAGACTCTCTTTAAACAAAAAACATTATAAAATCAGAAAGTGTCATCCATGATTAGCTTGTGGGCATTGCACAGGCTAATCAGTGTGCACAGGCTAATCTTATTTGACATGCATTAACCCCCGTTTTCCCTGAAAGCAGCCAATATGTACAGATTTCAATGATAAACACTAGACTGGCCAATGTTGTCTTACAAGCTGTTAAACACTATAAGTCATATACACAATGCAGTGTACCAGTGGTGAACTATAAACAGGCAGATGTGGTGGTTATCGTTCCTAGCAGACGCTCGTAGCATTTGTCGTCTGCATAATTTTACTGCAACAGGCAGTGGTTGTCTTTCGATAGCGAAGTTAAGCAGTTAAGCGCATACTGATTTGCAAAACTTGCTCTGTTAAATTAGTGTGAGCTAACGCTCACACTTAAAATCAAAATATGAAAATTAAGTATTATGTGTAATGAAGTACTGGACTTTACCTTCTCAGAATATTTTAGTTCATTGGATCTTAGGTGAGCACCTTAGGGTTCATAGTCCTCTTGTTTATTCATTAATATTATTTTTTTTAGGAGACAATAAGACACAGACAATAAGTTGTTGTCAATATTACTTACAACCAAATACATACATTTCTTAAAATAATTCATATAAGGTCAGTAATGAATTGGAAGCCAATTGAAATACATTTACATGTATTTCATTCTCAAGGACATTTACTTTTAAACGTTTGGTTGCAATGTACTAATTTAAACTAACTGAATGATTTTAATGCTTTCATTTAATCGCACAACCCCAATATATTTTGATTTTGTAAATGGGTACAATGAATCTCTTTTGAAGCCAATAGTTGTTAAAACAGTTTTAGCGTGACAACTACTACATGTAGTCTCAAAATATTATTGCATGTATGAATGACGTAGGTCAGTTCTTTCCTATAGAGATTACAAAATAATATCGAGATGGAAACTTGACCGGTCATTCACAAAACAAAGCATGCATCAATGATCTAGATGCTATTTTGAGAACATAGCCTGTTCCCAAGGATTTTTGTTAAAGGGTGGACATGTAGACCCACATTTGGCAATGGATTTATTGTTTGCTTAATTAAATATGTCTTACATTCATTGTAAGTTGAGCCCAGGGAGCCATGAGGGATTAGTGGGAGATAACTTCTCCCTGGACATACATGTAGTAACTACTTCCTCTATATCATGAAGGAGAAGTGACTTCTCTTTTTAGCTCGGCTGTTTTAGGAGAAATAGCCAGCTTGTCGTGTCATCCGACGTCCGCGTCGTGCTAAAACCTTAACATTTTGTTAAGGTTTTGAACATTGGCTCTAAAATCAAAGTGCTTCAACCTACAACTTTGAAACTTACAGGCTTTTTCCGCCCTATGCCACGGGTCCGAAATTCGGCCCCATTCCCAATGCAAATCTGGTTGTTTTTTTCCCAATTGAAAAAAAAATTCCCAATTAAAAAAAAAAAAAAAAAAAAAAAATTTTTTTTTTTTTTTTTTTTTACCCTTTAAATATATAAGTTGACCTGATCTGGTTTAGAAAATAGAAAGTATTGCATAATTAAATTATCAGTTGCCTTGAATTTGTTTTAAGAACTGTAAAATATGTTAATGATTATTTAAGACTTTCCTTTTTTTCCTCAAAATCCGGCGCTTCCCGCGATTTTTTTCACCTCAAAAAGGCCAAGCCTTTTCCCCAAATTCAGATTAAAAAACCTGCATTAATCAAACATGTTCATAATATTTTGTAAAATTTTAATAAAAAGTTATCAAAATAGTCGTTATTTACCAGTTAACGGCTTCTTTGAAATATAAGAAACACTGTTTTAAATAATTTACATGCGATAATTTTTCCGAATTGAGCCAATTTTGCGATTAATTTTTTTCCCAAAATGGGGGTTTTCACGACGCGAAATTCCCAAAATTCCAGTGTGGCGTTTTCCCAAAATGGAGCGGAAAAAGCCTGACTTAATATGTAGCTGCACCTTGATGAGATCTACATGCCACACCCATTTTTGGGTCACTAGGTCAAGGTCACTGTGACCTCTAAAAAAAATAAAATCTGACAAGCTCTCATTTATTCAAAACTGCAACCGCAGCCTAGCGTGGCACCCGTTATGCGGTGCTCTTGTTGATTGTTTACTTTGAGCCAGATGTTGACAGATAATATAGTATTTGAGTTCAGTTAAATACAATGATAACATGTTAACTTATAAAATAGTGTCTTTGTTAATTATCCCCACGCTTTTTGAAAAAAAGCTGGGGATATTGTGGTTATCTCCGCCGTCCGTCCGTCCATCCGTCCGTCTGTCCGTCCGTCCTGGCCACTATCTCCTCCTACACTAAAAGCACTAGAACCTTGAAACTTACACACATGGTAGCTATGAGCATATGTGCGACCCTGCACTATTTGGAATTTTGATCTGACCCCTGGGTCAAAAGTTATAGCGGTTGGGGTGGGGCCGCGTCAGAAATTATCACTCATTTTTTAAGGTTATTTTACATTTACTTCTTTATTTCTACACCGATTCACTTCAAATTGATACTGGACCTCTCTTATAACAATACGGTCAATCTCAACCATGCACGGCCCCATTCCCAACCCTGGGGCGCCCCGCCCACATAGGCCACACCCACCAAAAATTTCCATTTACTATAATTTTTTCATTTCTACATGGATTCACTTCAAATTGATACTGAACTTTTGTTATGACATTAGGGTCAATCTCAACTATGCATGGCCCCAATCCCAACCCTGGGGCGCCCGCCCACATAGGCCACACCCACCAAAAAATTCCATTTACTATAATTTTTTCATTTCTACACGGATTCACTTCAAATTGATACTGAACTTCTCTTATGACATTAGGGTCTATCTCAACTATGCATGGCCCCATAACCAACCCTGGGGCCCCGCCCACATAGACCACACCCACCCAAAATTGCCTTTACTATAATTTCTTCATTTCTACACCGATTCACTTCAAATTGATATTGAACTTCTCTTATGACTATACAGTCAATCTCAACTATGCATGGCCCCATTACCAACCCTGGGGCGCCCCGCCCACATAGACCACACCCACCCAAAATTGCCTTTTACTATAATTTCTTCATTTCTACACCGATTCACTTCAAATTGATACTGAACCTCTCTTATGACAATACGGTCAATCTCAACTATGCATGGCCCCATTACCAACCCTGGGGCCCCGCCCACATAGACCACACCCACCCAAAATTGCCTTTTACTATAATTTCTTCTTTTCTACACCGATTCACTTCAAATTGATACTGAACTTCTCTTATGACAATATGGTCAATCTCAACTATGCATGGCACAATTACCAACCCTGGGGCGCCCTGCCCACATATGTCACACCCACCCAAAATTGCCTTTTACTATAACTTCTTCATTTCTACACCAATTCACTTCTAATTGATGATGAACTTCTCTTATGACAATACGGTCAATCTCAGCTATGCATGGCCCCATTACCAACCCTGGGGCACACCTAGGTCAAACATTCGGCGTGGGGATACGCGTCGGCCTCTGCCGCGCCATTTCTAGTATTTCTTAATGTTTTCCCTAACCTGCCAAATATGTATTGTTTCTGATTAATCATGTATCATGAAGGGCATGGTGTAATGAGGGAAATAAAATAAGTGAAGTTAATAAACCACTTCTCCTATTAGTTGCATCACTTCTCCCTAATTTCAGCTGAGGGAGAAGTTACTTCTCCCTCAAATTTGAATGTAGACTTAGCTAAATCAAGGATATAAGCTTACATGTGCATGCAAGTACACCATAAATTTTATATTAAATTTTGTAAATGTGATCTTAAAATATTCTTTTTTTACTTTCAGGTCTCGTTGCAATAATTGCCTTGTACTTGATGATCGGCTATGGAGCCCAATTCCTGTGCAATTTCATTGGTTTCCTGTACCCAGCATATGCATCGTATGTATATTAATTTCAAATGATATCCGTCAAAAATGTCCGATGGATTTTAATGGAGCAATAAAATGTTAACGATTGGCCAGGACAGTTATTTACGGTTCTTGTCACAGGAGATTTGATGATTTGTTCATAAAAGTTCAATTATAAAAAATATGATTTTTAATTTGACCTTGCAATAATTACCATATAATCATGCCCCCCTTCGAAGAAGAGGGGGTATATTGCTTTGCACATGTCGGTCGGTCTGTCGGTCCGTCCACCAGGTGGTTTCCGGATGATAACTCAAGAACGCTTAGGCCTAGGATCATGAAACTTCATAGGTAGATAGCTCATGACTCGCAGATGACCCTTATTGATTTTGAAGTCACTAGGTCAAAGGTCAAGGTCATGGTGACCCGAAAAAGTAAAATGGTTTCCGGATGATAACTCAGGAACGCATATGCCTAGGATCATGAAACTTCATAGGTAAATTGATCACGACTTGCAGATGACCCCTATAGATTTTGAGGTCACTAGGTCAAAGGTTAAGGTCACGGTGACCCGAAATAGTAAAATGGTTTCTGGATAACTCAAGAACGCATACGCCTAGGATCATGAAACTTTATAGGTAGATAGATCATGACTCGCAGATGACCCCTATTGATTTTGAGGTCAAAGGTCAAGGTGACGGTGACCCGAAATAGTAAAATGGTTTCCGGATGATAACTCAAGAATACATATGCCTAGGATCATGAAACTTCATAGGTACATTGATCATGACTCGCAGATGACCCATATTGATTTTCAGGTCACTAGGTCAAATGTCAAGGTCACGGTGACCAGAAAAAGTAAAATTGTTTCCGGATGATAACTCAAGAACGCTTTTGCCTAGGATCATGACACTTCATAGGTGCATTGATCATGACTGGCAGATGACCCCTATTGATTTTCAGGTCAAAGGTCAAGGTCACAGTGACAAAAAACGTATTCACACGATGCCTGCCACTGCAACGGACAGCCCATATGGGGGGCATGCATGTTTTACAAACAGCCCTTGTTCAAATTGTATTCAATAATGAAAAACCAATATTTGGTATACCTGTTTTTTATGACAGTATCAGCAAATGGTTTAAGTTTGATTCTTGGCAAAAAGATTGCAAAATATAAGTTTGCAATTAATTATCAAAGTATGCAATTAATCATTAATTAAAATATGCAAATAATCATTACTGCATTGCATTTTACTGGAACAACTCTAACGTATATAGTTTTAATTGCATTATCATTAAACTTGGTGGCAACATTTATGGGCATAGAATCTCAGCAAAGCTTGATAACCCACCATATCACCTTTAATTTAAATATATTTCTGCTCTCTTATTTGTGGTTTCTGCTGAATAATGTTTGTTTGCATTTACTTATCTTGATACAAAGTTAGATATACTAGAAAGCTTTAATAAAGGCCAATGTTGGGAAGATAGAGGAATGGTTTCTGCTCAATAAATTATGTTTTTATGGAAGTATTGCATCAACATTTTCTATGTATATAACTTAGATGGAGAGCTAGCTTTGGATTGCATTTTTTTCCAGTTTGTTTTAAGTTAGACTGTAAGGATCACTTTTACTAAAAATAGAGAATTTTTCCAATCAATAACTGAAGTTTGCAACAAAATATTACAAGGAAATTGTGTGTGTACTGAAGCTAGCTTGCCTGCAGATCAAGCAAAGGATTTCATTATGGAACAGTCCAGTTAAAGTTACAGCAAATACTGTAACTAAAAATAGAAAAACAGTTTCAGCCCAATAACTTTCATTAGGATGCAGGTAATGCACTAAAGTTTTCTGCACAGGTTGCTTTAATACATGAACAACTAGCGTGGGATTACATATCATATGTGCAAGTTGGATAAGGGTCGAGGTCACTGTTGCTGAAAGTTAAGAACAGTTTCTTCTAAATACCTTGATCCAACAAGGGTTTTGCGCTGACATTTTGTGTGAAGCTACATACTGTAGCTTATCTGCAGACCCATTTTGACATGTAAAATCATTTAATTTAAATCAAATATACATACAGCGATTTATGTTGCCCAATTGGGAAAAGTACCAATACCAGCCCAATTGGGAAAAATGTGTTCTAAAAAAACTTAAATTGGGAAAATTTGCGTTGTGAAGTCTTCATATTGGGGAAATTGGTGTATTTGATTTTTTTCTCTCCCAAATACAATTGATAAATATAAAGTGTTGTCAAGTTGTCAATATTATATTTACTTAGGTTCAACCCATAGAGCTGCATAGGGAAACTAACTTTATATTTCTTTTTTTTTTCCATTTTTTTAAGCTCCCCGAAATATTTTCGGTGGAGCATGTAGTTGCCAGTTTAAACTTCCTTCCTTCCTTCCTTCCTTCCTTCCTTCCTTCCTTCCTTCCTTAAGGAAGGAAGGAAGAAGGAAGGAAGGAAGGAAGGAAGGAAGGAAGGGAAGGAAGGAAGGAAGGAAGGAAGGAAGGACAGGAAGGAAGGAAGGAGAAGGAAGGAAGGAAGGAAGGAAGGAAGGAAGGAAGGAAGGAAGGAAGGAAGGAAGGAAGGAAGGAAGGGAAGGAAGGAAGGAAGGAAGGACTTCCTTAAGGAAGGAGGAAGGAAGGAAGGGAAGTCCTTCCTTTCTTCCTTCCTTCCTTCCTTCCTTCCTCCCTCCCTCCCTCCCTCCCTCCCTCCCTCCTCCCTCCCTCCCTCCCTCCCTCCCTCCCTCTCCTTCCTTCCTTCCTTCCGTTACAGTTTCTCATAGCACCTTCAATACTTTACCGATCTCTTTCAAATTTGGCATGTACGTACCTTGCATGGACCTCTACCTTTTGATGAGTTTTGAGGTCACTGGGGTCAAGGTCACCGAGGCTAATAATAGATTTTTCCGTCACACTTTTCTTACAGTTTCTCATAGCACCTTCAAGACTTTACAGATCTCTTAAATATTTGGCATGTACGTACCTTGCATGGACCTCTACCTTTTGATGAGGTTTGAGGTCACTGGGGTCAAGGTCAAGGTCACCGAGGCTAATTATAGAATTTTCTGTCACACTTTTGTTACAGTTTCTCATAGCACCTTCAATACTTTACCGATAGCTTTCATATATATTTCTAAGAAGAGGGGTTATATTGTTTTGCACATGTCTGTCGGTCGGGTCGGTCCGTCCACCAAATAGTTTCTGGATGATAACTCAAGAACGCTTAGGCCTAGGATCATGAAACTTCATAGGAACATTGATCATGACTGGCAGATGACCCCTATAAATTTTCAGGTCACTAGGTCAAAGGTCAAGGTCACATTGACTCGAATCAGTAAAATGATTTCAGGATGATAACTCGACAACCCTTAAGCCTAGGTTTATGAAACTTCATAGGTGAAATGATCATGACTGGCAGATGACCCCTATCGATTTTAAGGTCACTAGGTCAAATGTCAAGGTCACACTGACTCGAAACAGTAAAATGGTTTCCGGATGATAACTCAAGAATGCTTAGGCCTAGGATCATAAAACTTCATAGGTATATTGCTCATGACTGGCAGATGACCCCTATTGATTTTCAGGTCACTTGGTCAAAGGTCAAGGTCACAGTGACTTGAAACATTACAATTGTTTCCGGATGATAACTCAAGAACACTTAGACCAAGGATCATGAAACTTCATAGGCAGATGACCCCTATTGATTTTCAGGTCACTAGGTCAAAGGTCAAGGTCACAGTGACTCGAAACAGTAAAAGGGTTTCCGGATGATAACTCAAGAACGCTAAGGCCTACATGTAGGATCATAAAACTAAATAGGTACATTGGTCATGACTGGCAGATGATTCCTATTGATTTTCAGGTCACTAGGTCAAAGGTCAAGGTTACAGTGACTCGAAACAGTAAAATGGTTTATGGATGATAACTCACGAATGCTTAGGCCTAGGATCATGAAACTTCATAGGTACATTGGTCATGACTGGCAGATGACCCCTATTGATTTTCAGGTCACTAGGTCAAAGGTCAATATCACAGTGAAGCAGTAAAATGGTTTCTAACGTATTCACACAATGGCTGCCACTACAACTGACAGCCCATTTGGGGGGCATGCATGTTTTATAAACAGCCCTTGTTAATTATTTTTTTGGAAACCTTTAATTGGGAATGTTTTTGACAGTAAGTTGGACATTTGTTGTTGTTTTTTGTAATTGGGAAAGTGCCGCTTTCCGGTACTTTATAAAGAAGAAAAACAATGTGACATATTAAAGATTGAAGATCTTGTAATGTTTCACAGCATTGCTGTGTTTCCTGTTGTCCTCAATATGTTTATGCCATCATTTGTATAACAAAATAATATAACCTGTAAAGATCAATGTTACCAGACATTTAGCAGAGTATGTATTTTTTAAGTGTTCTCTCTTGTTCAAAGATATATCCCTAATTTTTCCAACAAACTCTAAAATTCTATCTTAAAAGCCAGGGTTTTTCATCACCATATTGGGACTGGTACAGGACTGGTGCAAGTCTAATTGGCAAAATTAGCGTAGTTTCATCAAAGTTGGGAAATATATGATTATGCTAAAAACTTCATAAAGTATGAACATATAATAAGATTGCATTTAATAAACTTAAAAAAAGAAACTGTTTAACATCTAGTTAATTTTATTCATTTACTAGCAGTTGTGTAGGTAAGTCCTGCGAAAGCCTGTTTCTATTAATAGTATACTATGAGTTTATTAAACTAAAAACTCTTTCAAATGAAGCCATGCTTGAGGGTAACTGCTTTCACGGTCTAAATCCAGATTCTATGCTCAGTTTCTGTAGGACAATCTGCCACTGACTAAAGCAGGTTTTCATCAATAACTCAGCTGTAGATGAAACATTGTTATAATCAACATCTGACATTACAGTCCTTATTACCCTCGGGAGTGGCACTTAATTAATTGATTTATGTGTGCTGTCAATGAATGTGTATATTCTGTATTATAAAACCCTTACCTAGTGAGAAGGCTGCACTTATGGACATTTGTATTGTTTTATTAGCTCACCTGAGCACAACGTGCTCATTGTGAGCTTTTGTGATCGCCTTTTGTCCGTCGTCCGTTGTTCGGCGTCAACATTTGCCTTGTTAACTCTCTAAAGGGCACATTTATTGTCCAATCTTCTTGAAATTTGGTCAGAAGGTTTGTCTCAATGATATCTTGGAGGAGTTCGAAAATGGTTACGTTTGCTTGAAAAACATGGCTGCCAAGGGGCGGGGCATTTTTCCTTATATGGCTATATATGGCTATAGTAAAATCTTGTTAACACTCTAGAGGCCACATTTATTGTCTGATCTTCATGAAACTTGGTCAGAAGATTCATCCCAATAATATCTTGGATGAGTTCGAAAATGATACCGGTTGGTTGAAAAACATGGCCGCCAGGGGGCGGGGCATTTTTCCTTATATGGCTATTGTAAAAGCTTGTTAACACTCAAGAGGCCACATTTATTTTCCGATCTTCATGAAACTTGCTCAGAAGATTTGTCTCAATGATATCTTGGATGAGTTCAAAAATGGTAACCTTTGCTTGAACAACATGGCTGCCAAGGGGTGGGGCATTTTAAGCTCATCTATTTTTTTTTTTTTAAATTATGAGCTATTGTCATCACCTTGGCGTCGGTGTCGGCGTCGGCGTAGGTCCACTTTTCTCATAAAGTATCAATGCTATTGTATTCAAACTTGGTACACTTACTTACTATCATGAGGGGACTGGGCAGGCAAAGTTAGATAACTCTGGCTTGCATTTTGAATTATGTGCACTTTTTATACTTAGAAAATTGAAAATTTTGGTTAAGTTTTGTGTTTAGGTCTATTTTATTCCTTTAATATCAAAGCTATTGCTTTCTTACTTGCAGCACTTACTAACTATCACAAGGGGACTGTGCAGGCAAAGTTATGTAACTCTGACTGGAATTTTGACAGAATTATGTGCCCTTTTTATACTTGAAAATTTGGTTAAGATTTGTGTTTTGGTCCACTTTACCCCTAAAGTATCATAGATATTGCTTTCATACTTGGAACACTCGCAAACTATCTTAAGGGGACAGTAAAGGACAAGTTGCATAACTGTGGTTGTAATTTTTACGGAATTATGGCCTTTTTTGACTTAGTAAATTTGAATATATGGTTACATTTTGTGTTTAGATGCACTTTACTTCTAAAGTATGAAGGCTATTGCTTTTAAACTTAAAATACTTTCATGCTTTCATGAGGGTACTGTACCTGGCAAGTTGAATTTTACCTTGACCTTTGAATGACCTTGACTCTCAAGGTCAAATTATTAAATTTTGCTAAAATTGCCTTAACTTCTTTATTTATGATTAGATTTGATTGATACTTTGACAAAACAACTCTTATCTGACATACCACAATAGACTCCACCCAATCCATCCCCAACGCCCCCCCCCCCCCCCTCAAACCCATTATTATTTTATTTTTTTAATTAAAGATCATCTAATAAATGACCACCACACCCTCACACTATACCCCACCACCTTCCACCCCAAAAAAATAACTTTTATGCCCCCGGTAGGGTGGCATATAGCAGTTGAACTGTCCGTCAGTATGTCAGTCAGTCTGTCCGTCCGTCCGAAAAAAACTTCAACATTGGCCATAACTTTCTCACTTTTGAAGATAGCAACTTGATATTTGGCATGCATGTGTATCTCATGGAGCTGCACATTTTGAGTGGTGAAAGGTCAAAGTCATGGTCATCCTTCAAGGTCAAATTTATTGTGTCTGTCCGTCCGAAAACTTTAACATGGGCAATAACTTTTTCAATATTGAAGATAGCAACTTAATATTTGGCATGCATGTGTATCTCATGGAGCTAAACATTTTGAGTGGTGAAAGGTGAAGGTCAAGGTCATCCTTCAAGGTCAAATGTCAAATATATGGCGTCTGTCCGTCCGAAAACTTTAACATTGGCCATAACATTTTTATGTCCCACACTATAGTAGTGGGGGACATATTGTTTTTGCCCTGTCTGTTGGTCTGTTGGTCTGTTTGCGCCAACTTTAACATTTTGCAATAACTTTTGCTATATTGAAGATAGCAACTTCATATTTGGCATGCATGTGTATCTCATGAAGCTGCACATTTTGAGTGGTGAAAGGTCAAGGTCAAGGTCATCCTTCAAGGTCAGAGGTCAAATATATGTTGCCAAAATCGCTCATTTTATGAATACTTTTGCAATATTGAAGATAGCAACTTGATATTTGGCATGCATGTGTATCTCATGGAGCTGCACATTTTGAGTGGTGAAAGGTCAAGGTCAAGGTCATCCTTCAAGGTCAGAGGTCAAAAATATGTGGCCCAAATCGCTTATTTTATAAATACTTTTGCAATATTGAAGATAGCAACTTGATATTTGGCATGCATGTGCATCTCATGGAGCTGCACATTTTGAGTGGTGAAAGGTCAAGGTCAAGGTCATCCTTCAAGGTCAGAGGTCAAATATATGTGGCCCAAATCGCTTATTTTATGAATACTTTTGCAATATTGAAGATAGCAACTTGATATTTGGCATGCATGTGTATCTCATGGAGCTGCACATTTTGAGTGGTGAAAGGTCAAGGTCATCCTTCACAAGGTCAAGGTCATCCTACAAAGTCAAACATCATATAGGGGGACATTGTGTTTCACAAACACATCTTGTTAATATTGAAGATAGCAACTTGATATTTGGCATGCATGTGTATCTCATGGAGCTGCACATTTTGAGTGGTGAAAGGTCAAAGTCATGGTCATCCTTCAAGGTCAAATTTATTGTGTCTGTCCGTCCGAAAACTTTAACATTGGCAATAACTTTTTCAATATTGAAGATAGCAACTTAATATTTGGCATGCATGTGTATCTCATGGAGCTAAACATTTTGAGTGGTGAAAGGTGAAGGTCAAGGTCATCCTTCAAGGTCAAATGTCAAATATATGGCGTCTGTCCGTCCGAAAACTTTAACATTGGCCATAACATTTTTATGTCCCACACTATAGTAGTGGGGGACATATTGTTTTTGCCCTGTCTGTTGGTCTGTTTGCGCCAACTTTAACATTTTGCAATAACTTTTGCTATATTGAAGATAGCAACTTCATATTTGGCATGCATGTGTATCTCATGAAGCTGCACATTTTGAGTGGTGAAAGGTCAAGGTCAAGGTCATCCTTCAAGGTCAGAGGTCAAATATATGTTGCCAAAATCGCTCATTTTATGAATACTTTTGCAATATTGAAGATAGCAACTTGATATTTGGCATGCATGTGTATCTCATGGAGCTGCACATTTTGAGTGGTGAAAGGTCAAGGTCAAGGTCATCCTTCAAGGTCAGAGGTCAAATATATGTGGCCCAAATCGCTTATTTTATAAATACTTTTGCAATATTGAAGATAGCAACTTGATATTTGGCATGCATGTGCATCTCATGGAGCTGCACATTTTGAGTGGTGAAAGGTCAAGGTCAAGGTCATCCTTCAAGGTCAGAGGTCAAATATATGTGGCCCAAATCGCTTATTTTATGAATACTTTTGCAATATTGAAGATAGCAACTTGATATTTGGCATGCATGTGTATCTCATGGAGCTGCACATTTTGAGTGGTGAAAGGTCAAGGTCAAGGTCATCCTTCACAAGGTCAAGGTCATCCTACAAGGTCAAACATCATATAGGGGGACATTGTGTTTCACAAACACATCTTGTTAATATTGAAGATAGCAACTTGATATTTGGCATGCATGTGCATCTCATGAAGCTGCACATTTTGAGCGGTGAAAGTTCAAGGTCAAGGTCATCCTTCAAGGTCAAAATTTTTAAAAATTGTTCAAAGCGATGTTCTCATGAAGCTGCACATTTTGAGTGGTGGAAGTTCAAGGTCAAGGTCATCCTTCAAGGTCAAGGCCATCCTTCAAGGTCAAAGGTCAAAAAAAATAATTCAAAGCGGGGTGCTCATGAAGCTGCACATTTTGAGTGGTGGAAGTTCAAGGTCAAGGTCATTCTTCAAAGTCAAGGTCATCCTTCAAGGTCAAAGGTCAAACAATAATAATTTTAAATCGGCGTTATCATGAAGCTGCACATTTTGAGTGGTGGAAGGTCAAGGTCATCCTTCAAGGTCAAGGTCATCCTTCAAGGTCAAAGGTCAAAACAAATTTATTTCAAAGTGGCGTTCTCATAAAGCTGCACATTTTGAGTGGTGGAAGGTCAAGGTCATCCTTCAAGGTCAAAGGTTTTGCTTGAACGTGGCTTCCAAGGGGCAGGGCAATTTTCCTTATATGGCTATAGTAAAATCATGTTAACACTTTAGAGGCCACATTTACTGTCCGATCTAAATGAAACTTGGTCAGAAGATTCATCCCAATAATATCTTGGACGAGTTAAAAAATGATGCCGGTTGGTTGAAAAGCATGGCTGCCAGGGGGCGGGGCATTTTTCCTTATATGGCTATAGTAAAACCTTGTTAACACTCTAGAGGCCACATTTATTTTCCGATCTTCATGAAACTTGGTCAGAAGATTTGTCCCAATAATATCTTGTTATCTCAGGTGAGCAACTTTGGGGCTTTCAGGCCCTCTTGTTTTATTTGTGGCGATACCCTTACCAAAACAAAGTATTCAGACACAGGGAACCACAAAATTCCATCATCAAAGCTTATTGCAGTTTCTTCCCCTGTTGATTAACAATCACTGGTTTGAGCCTTACTCGATTGTTGAGGCAAAATTTGGATGAGAATCTAGTTACTTATTTTCTATGGCCTAAAGAAAAATGCTGGTAACCATTGACTATTAGTGTCACACAGTTGCTCTTTATGTTTGCAGGGTGAAGGCCATAGAGAGCACCAGCAAGGAGGATGATACCCAGTGGCTCATGTACTGGGCTGTCTACAGCTTTTTCTCACTGCTCGAGTTCTTCACTGACATCTTCCTCTTCTGGATCCCCTTCTATTGGCTCCTCAAGGTAACACTGGGGCCTTACACAGCTCTTGTTATGATCCAAAGCTGTGGGCCTGATGAAATGAATTTAAGCCCAGCAAACTTGACATTTCTGACAAAGTGTAAAAAACAGACCATGATAATGAAAATTATCTTCATAATGTAAAGCAGTGTCCGACAAATCCATTGCCCGGAGCCCGGGGGCTACCGAAATTTTTCATCGGGCTACTGAAATTTTCCAGCTGACGCCTGCCGGGCTACTATAAATCTATTAGAGCAGTAGCCCGGTTTATTGACAGACATACGTAGAATAAACACGCTGACCATGTGTTTGTACACTGTGTATTGCTTATAATCCGATAACAAAGTGCAATCAGTTATCTAATCAGTCACCGATCACTTGCGGTTATGTCGTAAACAGTAACAGTGTATTTTAATCATCCAATCAGAATCAACATATGTCGTCTGCTAAAAATGTAATGAGAGCCGGTTGGATAGTTGGCGCACATGATGCAACATCATTTGGCAGTTTGGAATTCTTTGTTAACCGCAACAATGAGTAATAGCGACAACGTTTTTGATGTCGTTAAATATCCAAGGACGCCGAACATTAAATAAATCAAAACAATAGCGGGTTCTTCAAAACGGTAACGAAACCGAAAATGAAGATTAATAACAACAGTGTGAACGCGGTTAACACCTGCTAATTAGTTTTCATTGTCAATTAATAATTGGATTAATCGACTGTTAATCAATAATCCCATATATGCCCGATTTATATTTTTAAAACCAAATTATGGATGGGTAATATAGACGATAAGAGTCATAAACACAAACGTTTCTAAAGTGTCAAATGAATTTCGGCATATGGTTCTATTTAAAGATATGATGAAATAAGCTCCCAATCTGGACCGTTGTATTGCAACATGAGTAAATCACCTGCCACGGTTTGCACGCGTTGTGTACAGCTATTTTAGGTTACAAAATTCTACATTTAATAAATGAATTTCTTTGTCCAGATAAAAAGCGCGCAAAAATTGGCGTGGGTGTTTTTTTTTGTAAATAAAAATTTCGTAGCGGGTACAACATTGGGATCATTTAATTTCCATTAAAAGTTTCGTTGTGAATTTCAACTAAAGTACCGGGGTATCTCGCGAATTATTTGGCATTGACATTTCCTCTTAATAAAATATCATGTTAACACGCTGTATCGTTACCGTTACGCTGTATCAGTTCCTTCATTTTTGAAACAATTATTGTATTGCATACTGACTGCACACAAGCGTGTTACAGGTGCAATACGTAAATTCGGACAGTACATAAAGTCGGACAATAGAAAATAAATGATTTAATACTCTTGATTACTTGAAACTCGGTATTTTTTGTTAAAAAGGGCAATTGCATTGATAAACACCATACGAATCAATCGTATTGATCATCTAAACGCTTTATTTACGTTTCCGACTTAACCGTGCTGTTCGAATTTAAGTACACATACATGTGCACATACGAGTAATATCTACATGTAGTATATGATTTCTTTGGTACATGTACATTTAAGTACACGGTGCCTGTACTGTAACATTAATTTACGATATTGACTGTGTACATCAGACTACTTGCTGTATTATGTATATGTATGTATACATATTATGTATATGTAAATGAAGAAAATAAAGATGAAAACCTGCCTCTTATCATTTTGCAGGAAAATTTTATGGGCTACCAAATATTTTTATTGGTAGCCCAGTGGGCTACCTGAAAAATAAGAAATTTGTCGGACACTGTGTAAAGGATCAAATTGGACTTTACTTATCTATTATAACATCTGGACAGTTAAAGACTTTTATTGTTAGTCTTAAAACCAGTAAAAAAACAATTCAAATTAACATAAGGAGGTTTGTAAACCCCTATTTTTACGTAGGTAATGGGAGGTTGAAAACCATGTGATTTGGTAAAAAAACGGGAAAAAAAAGTATACTCTAGAAGTCACATATTTAGTCCAATCTTTATGAAATTTATTGATATGATCTCATCCAAGTTCCAAAATGGATTGGGGTCATTGAAAAATGGCCACGAGGGGCGGGCAAGTTCCTCATATACATGTAGCTGTGGTTTCACACCTTGTTTTAATCCAGGAAGTAAATTTTGTAGGTCCCATCATCATGAAACTTGGTCAGAACATGTATTCCAATAAAATATTAGCAGAGTTTGAAAATGTTTTCAGTCTGTTGTATATCATGACCACCACATGACCACCAGTTTGTCTTATATGGCTATTGCGAAATCTTGTAAACACTGTTATAAGTTACATTTTCTGTGCAATCTTCACGATACTCGGTCAGAACATTTGTTTAAATAATATCTTTGCGGAGTTCAATTTTTTTTTTAGAAATGGAAACACAGTTTCGCAACAGGGTGGGGCAGTTTTCCTTACATGTCTCTCTCTGTATTTAAACCTTTTAAACCCACTACAAGTTACACTTTTTGTCGAATCAGCTTGAATTTGATCAGAATATTTGTTCTTATGACATCTCAGCTGCGTTTAAACATGCTGCTTGGTAAAAAGCAATGTCAGAAGCCACATTAATTACACAAACTGAAACATCACAAAAACTGTTACAAACTTTTTAGTTCAATTGGGTCTTAGGTAAGCGCATTTGGCTCTCTTGTTTGTGGTTATTGTGACGTTATGTAAATGTATGTAAAAATGATAAATAAAGTTGGAACTTTTATTAACCCCCATGTTTCTTATATCAAATAACTATTGGTAAATTATGATCATCAGAATTTGTTGTGTAATTAATGCATGATTACAACCTATATTTGCATCTGGAACTTTACTTCCGAGGCAATATAATTTCATGATGCCTTCCAATCTCTGTTCACAGTGTATCTTCCTCATGTGGTGCATGTGCTCGGCCACGTGGAACGGCTCTGACATGATCTACAAGAGACTCATCCGTCCCTTCGTGCTGCGACACCAGAAGAAGATTGACGAGGCTTTAGATCAGGCTGCTGATAAGCTGAAAGATGGTGAGGACATTTGCTTTGGGATATATTCGTAATTTATTGTTGCCCTATGTTGTATGTTTTAATGCGAATTTTTTTTTTGTAGTTTGTTTGCTTTAAAGCGCAAATTATTCCTGTTTTCCACGAAACTGTTGGTGAATAGTATTAAGTATTTGTATGTTTTCATTATTAATGTATAAACCAGATTAGTGCATATCTTTTTCCAAAAAATATTTCTGAGAAAACCTGCTTGTCCAGCCTGCAAATTATGCTCAAACTAGCAAAAGCTGTGTTTCTGTCCCATTTATGTTATAATCAGTTTGCTATGATGAAGCTTCATATTATTTATAAATAATTTACAGCTTTCCGGCATGTGCAAAAAGCGATATCCCAATATTATTTTTCTTTTTTGATGTGTTTTCTGTTCTAACCGAAAGATTTAACCTAAATCCACAGGCACTTTAGGTGGAAGTGGAGTCCTGGATAATCTGTTGCTGACTGAAATGTTTTATATGAGGATCACACTTTACGCAGATGCATTAAGCAAACTTTTCTCCACTACATCCCTAATATGTTGTAAAGTTTGTGGCTTGTGTTTTATTACAGTTGCATGAGTATTGTTTAAACACTGTTGAGTTTTTCACAGCAGTTTCGATCTCAAATTACTTAATTTATGCACAATTTATCTTATTTTTGAGAATGTTGACTCTTTGATTTTTGTCTTTAAAAGTCTTTGGGTTTGCAAAACGAACAGGTGAGTTAAGGAGTTATGTTCCCTTTCTTGTTAATTTTGAGGCATGATATTCGCACACATGAGTCGTAGATTATCTTAAAAAATTATTGAATATTACACTAGCAGGCCTTGCACCAATATTCTACCTGTAGGTCACTATCCTCACTATCTATCTTTGGCCCTTTAGTTTTGAAATTTCCAACAGTCTGTGAGTGTTTATCATGCTGCTAGTTATAACTGAAGTATGTTTTTGTTGGGAATTATGCTTAACCGGCACAAGCATATTTCTGGGTTTAATATGAAATTTTGTTCAGTTAAATTGTTTGCAAAAATGACTCGTGCTGGTTTGTGTATGTCACTTGTTAGTTTGTTTTGTTTATGGTTTCTGTTTCATATCATTTCCACAGTTAGCAAAGCTGTCCGGTATACATTTTATTACATTTTATGACTTTCCTTGCGTTAATCCCGGCTTAAACCCAGTTTTTATTGCAAAAATGCAGGTTTTAAATCTTATTCAAAATAGCTTACAAAGTTCATTAAATATTTATTTCATTAGAAATATTATCAATTTATGGACTGATTAAAAGGCTGTTATGGAAACCTGAGGATTTGAAAATCTGTATTAAAAAGCTTTGCTAATACATCTGTGTAAATTGCTTCCCTTTTCAGCATTTTTCCTCACCGTTTTGGGACTGGTACATTTAAATTTAAATCTTGTCTTTCTTTGCAAATTAAACTCACAATGCAATCAACAACCTTCTGAATTATGCGACGTTGCTGGTAATTCGCGAAAATGTGTCGCATTTTGATTAAGGTTCCCCTTATCAAGCACAGGAGTATTCAGACAACAGAAACCAATCGATATATCGTCATCAACTCTTGCTGCGGTTACTTCCCGTGTTGGTTAACAAGCACTGATTTTAGTTTTACTCGATTTTCGCGTTAAAACAAAAAAGTAAACATCGCCGATTTCTTTTCCTGCGAATTGGGAATTATTTTATTTGAATTGGAAATTTTCATTTTGAAATTGGGAAGAATGGTTGCATTGGGAACGGTACTTACTTTATATAGAGGAAAAACGCTGCTTTTGTTCCATCTCCATAACCAAGTGGGCGTGTTTCTCCTATTGATGAAAGCTTTTCCTGATCTTCAGCAGGCATTGATTTGCAAGAAGTTTGAGTTCAAAAGCTTCAATTCACTTGGGATGGTTTCTTTGAACAGCATTTAGAATTCACTTAGAACTGTTTTGTCTTTTGATGGACTTAAACGGTCTTAATGATAACTTAAGTTTGATTTAAATTAAGCTTTGATTATCATTTTTCTAATTATTTCTATAAAAATTCATATTCTATATTAATGGTATGCAACTTTACATCGCCGCTTAATACTTGAACCAGAATTTTGTTTGTAAATAGATTGTGCAAAAATATCTAGATAAATTCAAGTCAGTAGTGACTTTATAAATATTCAGAAAATACACACTCCTAGATTGTATCATTACTGGTTATTGTTCCTATTAAACTGATGTTTACATCAATGCAAATCAACATGGATCAGGATGTTTCCCTTCCCACAATTTGATATATTGTTTGATATGTATTGGTTCCCTTACTTGTATCGATCTCCTGCTTCTTATCAGATGTGTATGGTTGATGCTGGAGATGGTTAACAAGGGTTCCCACAATCTTGTCCATCCCTCTGTATTCATTATGGAATAAGTACTGATTGTTTTCTAATTTTCGAGTTTGTATAAAGGGATGTCTTTATAAACGAAAATCAAGTGTGGAAAGTTTTTTCCCTGTTTAAACTGTGTTCATTGCACAGGCTAAGCTGGAAAGACACATTACCCACATGCAATAAGACCCATTTTCCCAGAGCATGGCACATGTGTGTTGTGGCCTTAGATCAAAATTATTATTACATAATCATTTTCCAGGACAGCGTCTTAAAGCTGGCATGTTTTTTTTCATTAATATTGCAAAGTCAATAAATTAAAATACAATCTCTTCTGGTACTTTTATTTTAGATTATTCAATTACTGGTTATCATGATCTTTCTGCTGTCTAAATGGCATTTAATCCTGGAGCTGTAATAAATTTTATTTTAGGAATTTAAACTTAATAAATAAATTTAAGTTTGTATATTGAAAATCAACTCAACGAAAAATGGCCTATTACGAGTTAAAAAAAAAATGTTCAAGGAAATTGCGGTGTTTCATATAATTTCTATGGCAGATAAATACTTCCAGACTGAATCCTTGATAATTAGCTTAAGAGGGTCTATTTGACTTGGTCCTACTTGTCAAAACTAAGTTGTTAATTGTGCCATATCTCATGCCCCTGTTGTTTGATGTGTTTCAGTGCAAGACATAGTGTCCAATGAGGCCTCTGAAGTGGCAGCAGACGTGGCACGTCGACGACTTAATGATGCAACAAAGTCCAAGTAAACGCCCTCAGCTTCAGCATAGAGATTGTTTTCACCAACAGTAGTTATTCCTGGAATTCGTACCTTCCCTTTATTTATACCGTTTATTCTTACGCAACCTGTTAAATTTTTTACAAGACATGAAGTGTGTGTAAGTTTGCTAAAATGAATAACATTTTCCCTTTCTTGTTAGACATGACATAAAAACGATTTGTTAAAAATACAAACCAAAAAATACCTTTATTTTATTCTGTTCAGTTAATTATTTGGACTGTATTTCATTGTTGATGATTGCTCAAATATTCTCTTATTGTTGATCAATTATTGTCTTTGAATTTTGTGTTCATTTCAATTAGTCAAATTTAGCATTCAAGTAAGTGCTTGTATTTCTGTTGTTTGCTGCTTACATTGGTTTACACATGCACTGGTTTTTTGTTTGCAATGGAAACAAATCTGTGTCTTGCTTTTCTGACAAGTGTTTTTTTAGGTGAAGCTGTCAATATATCTTGTTCTGTATAAGTATGAAGTTGCTGTTGTGTGTATTTATATAAAACAAATAGAATTTAAAAAGTTATTTATTCAAAATTTGTTATGACCAAGTTTGTTATTTTCCACTAGTTTTATGGCAGAAAAATGAATTAAACATTATGTATGTGAATGATGAATTAAATAAACGCACACGTGCATTAAAGATAATTACTGTAAGAACACGTGATTTACTTCTTTGTTACGTCTTTACAAAGTATTATTGGTTAAATGGGAAAGTTGTAATATTAGAAATATTGTAGACTTCAATTGCATAATAACAAAGTTTTTTTTTTTAAAGAACCTGTGTGTTGTCTCCTTCAATTATTATCGGTGTTGTGTAGAACTTGCAAGTCCTTCATATTTATACAATTATAATAGGCATGTTTATTGATACATTTATGTATATACTTGCATATACAGTGTGCATATCTTGAGTTTTTGTTGTGCTTTAAGTGGATCTGATCTATTTATGTGAATTTAAGTTAATGTAAGTTATGGAGAATACTTTGAAAACACGATTTACATGCATCAGATTGTGCATCAATGTGCTAAAAATGTGCAATTTAACTCTTTAAGTGCTGGAACCGAATTTTGAAGACCTTTGCAAACAGTTTGGATCCAGATGAGACGCCACAGAAGGTGGCGCCTCATCAGCATCCAAACTGTTTGCTATTCTGATAGTATTCTTTGAAAAAAATCGAAGAAAATGTTAATTTAAGAAATTCAGCAGACGACATTTTAGCAGACGACAAATTTCCCAGCATGCAAAGGGTTAAGATGTTTACCGGAGCAACAGTACCAATGTTTCAATATAAAATGTAGTAGACCAGAATAACTTTACATAGAAAAGGTTCTGTATGTTAATACATACAGCAACTGTTAAAAATATCTAAACAACACAGCTTAGGGATTTTTTTTTTTACAAAAATTGTTGTCAGAGCACTGCAATAAATAAAAGTTTGTATAGAAAAATAGGCATGTCATTTAAGCAACTTCATCTAATCTTGTGGAACTTCGTGTTAAAATATTAACAGTTGGAGATTAATAGCAAATTTTACAGGGTTTACACATATTTCTCAATACATTCATTCTAATGTCTTTTGTATCTACATACTGTTTACATTTTTTTTCTATTTTGGTCGATATAAAATATTTGTTTCTAAACAATGTCTTCATATAAATATATTTTTAAGCTTATAGTTAAGAAAGTCATGGCATCATTTTGGTAAATGGGTATTTCTTATATTGATGTGTAGTTTAGAATATAAAATGTATAGTGTTATAATAATAATTTATTAATATAAATGTGACTGGGTTTGGGATTCTTTGCATTTGTGGCTGAAAATACAACACAGAAATTCTTTTCTAGAAAGGGACAATTATCAGCTTAATATATAGCAAAGTCATAGTTTTATTGTTACCATGATTATTTTAATACAAAGCTTTTTGATACAGAAAGAAAATTATATTTGGGAGTTTTAAATATGTAATTTTGTAAACATTCTGCCCTGACTGAATATTGTTATTCTGATGCATGATTTGGATGTAATACATTTTTACATAGCATATTTCTATTAGGTAAACATATGAGATTGTCTTTGAATAAATTTATTCCCTGAAAACGTGTTATTTTCTGAAAGTGTTCCTTACCAAATTTTATAGCTTAAGACCATGATGGCAAAGTTCAGACTGGATTGTTTGTTAAGAATGTTTTAAGAAACAGTCATAAACTGTATGCTGGATTGTTTATTACAAACAAATTGGTCCTTTTTGTTTAACTGCTTTAAAACTATAGCTTTGTTTACTGCAAATTGTGTGGTAATTTAAATGGCAAATGGCTATTCAACATTGATTTACCATGCTTTTCTACACAAATCCTCACAAACATTTGATAGTTTTGAAAATTCTAACACATATTTGAACTTCTATTTTGCATTCATTCCATTTACTGAAAATGAATTTTATGCTTTAACATTTTTAAACTCCCCCAAAATTTTTTGGGGGGAGCATATAGTCACCGCTTTGTCTGTCCGTGCGTGTGTCCGTCAGTGCAAAATTTTTGTCCGGGCTATTTCTCAGCAATTAATGACCGGAATTCAATTAAACTTTATGGGAAGCTTCACTTTCAAGAGGAGATGTGCATATTATCAGCGGGTTCTGGTCGGATGATATTTCACAGAGTTATGGCCCGTTGAAATTTTCCATTAACTGTACATATAGTGCAATTCTTGTCCGGGCTATTTCTCAGCAACTAATGACCGGAATTCAATGAAACTATATGGAAAGCTTCACTACCAAGAGGACATATGCATATTATCAGCGGGTTCTAGTCAGATGATTTTTAGCTCATCTATTTTTTGAAAAAAAATTATGAGCTATTGTCATCACCTTGGCGTCGGTGTCCGGTTAAGTTTTGCGTTTAGGTCCACTTTTCTCAGAAAGTATCAATGCTATTGCATTCAAAGTTAGATAACTCTGGCGTGCATTTTGACTGAATTATGTGCCCTTTTTATACTTAGAAAATTGAAAATTTTGGTTAAGTTTTGCGTTTAGGTCCACTTTTTTCAGAAAGTATCAATGATATTGCATTCAAACTTGGTACACTTACTTACTATCATGAGCGGACTGGGCAGGCAAATTTAGATAACTCTGGCGTGCATTTTGACAGAATTATGTGCCATTTTTATACTAAGAAAATTGACAATTTTGGTTAAGTTTTGTGTTTAGGTCCATTTTATTCCTTAAGTATCAAAGCTATTGCTTTCATACTTGCCACACTTACTATCATAAGGGGACTGTGCAGGCAAAGTAATGTAACTCTGACTGGCATTTTGACAGAATTATGTGCCCTTTTTATACTTAGAAAATTGAAAATTTGGTTAAGTTTTGTGTTTAGGTCCACTTTATTCCTACAGTATCAAAGCTATTGCTTTCATACTTGCAACACTTATTAACTATCATAAGGGGACTGTGCAGGCAAAGTTATGTAACTCTGACTGGCATTTGGACGGAATTATGGGCCCTTTATACTTAGAAAATTGAAAATTTGGTGAAGTTTTGTGTTTTGGTCCACTTAACCCCTAAATTATCATAGATATTGCTTTCATACTTGGAACACTCGCAAACTATCATTAGGGTACAGTAAAAGGACAAGTTGCATAACTGTGGATGTCATTTTTATGGAATTATGGCCCTTTTTTGACTTAGTAACTTTGAATATATGGTTAAATTTTGTGTTTCGATCCACTTTACTTCTTAAGTATCAAGGCTATTGCTTTCAAACTTCAAATACTTTCATGCTATCATGAGGTTACTGTACCTGGCAAGTTGAATTTTACCTTGACCTTTGAATGAACTTGACTCTCAAGGTCAAATTATTAAATTTTGCTAAAATTGCCATAACTTCTTTATTTATGATTAGATTTGATTGATACTTTGACAAAACTACTCTTACCTGACATACCACAATAGACTCCACCCAAACCATCCCCCGTGCCCCCCCCTCCACCCCCCCCCTATTTTTAAAAATTTTTTTTCTCTTTTTTTTTTTTTTAGATAATCTCACAAATGACCACCACACCCTCACACTATACCCCCCCCCCACCCCCTCCATAATTTTTTTTTTTAAACGGTTAAAAAACACAACTATTTATTTTTATTATTTTATGTTTAAAATACCCTCCAACCATCGCACCCAAGAATCCCCCCCAACACCCCCCCTCCCCCCACCAGAATCCCCCCCACCCCCCACCCGAATCCCCCCCTAAATTATAATTTTTTTTTATCATCTCACAAATTACCACCACACCCTCACACTATACTCCCCCCCCCCACCTCACCCCCCCATTTTTTTTTTTTTAAGATCATCCCACAAATTACCACCACACCCTCACACTAAACCCCCCCCCCCCCGGATTATTTTTTTTCATTTTTTTCGCATTTTTGGAAGATAATGTAATAAATGTCCACACCCCCACACTATACATCCCTCTTCACTCCACCCCTCCCTCCTTTGTGATTGAAAATGAGAGTCCCTTCACCTTTAAAAAGAAAATAGATGAGCGGTCTGCACCCGCAAGGCTGTGCTCTTGTTCACAGAGTTATGGCCCTTATAAATTTGTGAAATTTTCCATTAACTGTACATATAGTGCAATTCTTGTCTGGGCTATTTCTCAGCAACTAATGACCCGAATTAAATGAAACTTTATGGGAAGCTTCACTACCAAGAGGAGATGTGCATATTATCGGCGGGTTCTGGTCGGATGATTTTTCACAGAGTTATGGCCCTTTGAAATTTTCTATAAAAAATTCTTATCCCCCAAACTACTGTGCCCTCAAGACGTTACCTTTTATCTAAATATATAGTGCAATATTGTGACACAAAAACACTTTGGGGAGCATCACCCGTCTCCGACGGTTTCTTGTTGAAATTTGTTATTATAAATTTGTATGTTAAGTTTAATCTCTTTAAAATGTTTAAGTAGTAATTTACATATTTTATGCTTATAAATAGAGTGCCAAGTTCAAGGGCATTTGACTATAACACGTGGATCATTGGGTATGAAAAGTTTTTTGCACATCTACACTTCAAGATGATAACATATTTAAATTGTCTGTTTAATTGGTTTGGCGTGAACATGTGGAAGCAGTTCTCGTCACAAACTTATGACATTTAACATAGTAAGTTGCACATTCCTCACAGCATTTACCTCCCTTTTGAGTTTATGATTACTATGATTGCCGTCAAAGGTTAGTTCGTATTTTTTGTTTGCAACCTTAAATAAAAACTGTAAATAACTTCTTAAAATGATAACTTAGACAACAAATATTTTGAATTGATCATCATCACATGGTTTGATGCTCGGATCCATTGAAATCTTTGCTCAGTGATTGCGTTAATTGGGCAGCAGATACAAAGTTTTAAGCCAAAGTAAGACGACCAATGATATAATCATGGCTATAGAGGCCTGCAGAGTGTGATGGACATGTTGGAACTACATGTAGGGCCTTCAGAACGAGCAAGCAGCAGCAAAGTGGCTGGATTATGAAATCAAGATAATTTGTCCCTACAAAAAATACATTTGCTGTCACTGAGGCATAATTTCCAGTACCTGACTGGATGGAATCGATGTTATATAGCTATATGCAAGCATTAAACTGAAGGACAAGAACATTAACTATTTAAGAGTTTGAAATCAACAAAAAGAAAACTAAAAACAATTATTACCTTAACATGGCTTTGGCAGAAGAGAAAGTGTCTTATACCTGTGAAAACCCCATTCCATTCAAGACAGTGCATAACCTTTATAGGTACAAATCTACAAGTTTAATAATTTGTTATCAATTTCTATATCAATAGGTTATAGCAGTATAAGTGTTGATATATTTGTGTGACCTCGAAGAAAGGCATGTACATTGTAGAAAGTGCATGTCTGACCTTGGGTAGATGGATGAATCTGTCCATCAAGACTTTATTCCACTATTTTTAAGTTTTTATGCATGTGAGGATTTTATTTTACGTATGATAAGTCTTCCTATTGACCTTTTAAGATGTGTACATCTTACATGCCTCCCTATGAAATGTCAAGGTCAAAGGGTATTAAGTTTTATCTGAGCTCTATATCGTTTGAATGCTTGTAAGGATTTATTCTGACTCATAATTTTAGCTCCAAATAACCAAACTAATTATGCTCCTTGGTAAAAGGTCAATCCAACATTAAAGGTTCAAGGTCGTGAATTTCTGTTTTACATTCTAACTTTGTAATTCCACAAAGTTTGTAGTATAACTTTGAATTATTATTAAGAATACAAATAAATTCCACAATACCAGACAATATGTGTCTTGTTCTGTGAAAATTGGGAAAAATGCATGTGCATAAAGTGTAGTCCCAGATTAGTCTGTGAAATCCGCACAGGCTAATCAGTGACGACACTTTCCGCTTTAATGGTATTTTTCGTTAAAAGGAAGTCCCTATTTATCGAAAATCTAGTTTAAGCGGAAAGTGTCGTTCCTGATAAGCCTGTGCAGACTTAACAGGCAGATCTGGGACGAGACTACGCCCATGCATTATGCCCAGTTTTCTCAGAACAAGACACATATATTGAATACAAACTTCATGCAGCTCAGTTGCAAGAATTACTGTTAATTTTTATGTTCAGATATCAATGTATTGTATCCCTGACAAGCATATGCTTCAGGGTCAAAAGGCAGGTCATGTTACAATGTTTCTAATATTTTCATAGGAACAGAGCCTTTGTTAAAAACAAGAACGAATCACTGTGACTTTGACCTAGTGACCTCAAAATCAATAGGGGTCATCTGCCAGTCATGATCAATGTACCTATGAAGTTTCATGATCCTAGGCGTAAGCGTTCTTGAGTTATCATCCGGAAACCATCTGGTGGACGGACAGACCGACCGACCTACCTACATGTGCAAAACAATATACCCCCTCTTCTTCGAAGATCTGCACTTTGACACAATGAATTAAGGCAACCATGAAGTCGTCTTCTGTGACATACTGGAATGGCACTTATTAGTTAGCTGATTATTGACAAATATATACCGGCTACTTATACAAAGTTGATTTCAACATTTTATTAAATCAACAACAGATGCCATCAATGTACCATTTATTACACTAGCTTTGAAATTCCAAAAAATAATTGTATAACAAAATACAAATAGGCATTGAAAGCTAATTGATGACACTTATCTGTATAACCAGCCCAAACTTTGTATTAACAAGACTATTGCCAAGCAATATATGTCCCCTACCGGCTCCACCATTATCAGATTTTTTTGTTGTTGCCATAGCAACCAGAATTTTTAACATAGGAACAAAATGAAATTACGTGCATAATGTCCATATTGCCATCTATCCATCTTTTAAGTTTCATGAAAAACTATGAAGAACTTTTAAAGTTATTGCAGGATCCAGAAAAGTGTGACAGACTGACGGACTGACAGACAGACTGACAGACACACAGAGCACAAACCATAAGTCCCCTCTGGTGAAACCAGTAGGGGACAATAAATGATTTTTCAAACTTAATTGTACCTGTAACTGGCAATAGATTTATGCTTATTAGACATTAATACTTGTATAAAAGAATAGTGTACAAACATTGTATTTGAAATAAAACTATTTTAGTTATTTTAAGACAACCCAAAACATAAAGCTGAACTACTATATTAGGATATATTACCCATTCTTTTTGTGCGACTTCCATTCAGAACTATTTTTAACAAAAATAAACGCTGGTTCTGAACTTATAACCACTATGTAACCTGGCAACAAATCTTTCAAATAAATACTTTCATTCCGTCTCTACACCATCAAACAACAACGCCAGCTAACGTTTTTCATTGTAAGCAGCTGTCAGTTGATTCATAGGGTTTTCAGGAGCTTTCATCCAGTCTTTTTTCAAAATTTGTTTCAACTGAGATAGTCTCATATTGGGATTCTCTTGTTTTAACCTCGGTAAATTGTCCTCCTCATACTTTATAAAGGCTGCTTTCATCCTCTTCTCAGGATGCTTCTCCAAATCTGGCTCCTTGACACTGCAACAAGATTCAGAAATGAGATCATCCCTAAGTAGTCTATGAAGTCCACATTAGTAAATCAGCGCTCGCACTTTCCGCTTTTAAGGAATTTTTTGTTTAAATAAAGTTTATTATTAGTAAAAAATACAGTTTAAGCGGAAAGTCTCGTCCTGATGTGCATGTGCAAATTGCGCAGGCTAACCTGGGATGACACTTTACGCACATTAATATTAGCCCAGTTTTCCAAGATATCGGCTCAAATAGCCATTTGACTTGAGTTTGTAAACAAGAGGGACAAGACAACCCATAATCGCTTACCTGAGGTCACGCAAACCAATTGTTGAACACTTTACCTGATAGAAGTAAAATCAATAAAATAGACCTAAATGAACAAGACACATTCCAAAACCTTGACCTTTTATGTATTGATACAGGTGAGGTGATACAAGGAACATCCAATATCCTCATTTAAATCATTTGTTTTAAATTGTTTTTAACCCATTTTTGCCTAGCGTCTAGAAAAAAAGGCCTTGGCAAACAGCGTAGACCCAGATGATGATGCGGCGTCTCATCTGGGTCTGCGCTGTTTGCTTAAAGGAATTTCTTTAAGAAATATTCTAAATATAGAAATAAATATACTAGGCATCCCTAATTTTAGAAATAAATTGATCCAATTTAGAAGGATGGAAGAGTCCACTTGGCATATACAAGGTAATTGCATTGATGAATGAAAAAGTTACAGCCTGGACCAGCAGTTTTATAGCTAAATTAGATTTTTGACCTCTAGGTGTGACCATTTCCTTTTAGGCAGGGTAACAGATCTAACACACAGAGTCGCCATCGTTGTTACTGTCCAAAAAAGCTGTTATAAGATCAACTTTGATCTTTGAAATGTGACCTTGACATTTGAGGTAGTGAGACGTATTTAAACATCGACATGTTGTCTTGTAATAAATTGCACTTGATGTTATTTTTTAAATTCATCAATGTATGGTAAAGTAGGGAGGCAAATGTTGCACATCCTCATAATTGTCCTTTGTGGTAAGTCTTCTTAAAAAGCAAAATTAATTTAAAAACTACAGTGCAAACAAGCTGTTTTATTGCCAATTTTGATCTTTGAACTAGTAAGTGTCACCTTGACCTTTAATTTAGTGTGAAAAGTTATAATCAAGACCATTGTCTTCTGATGCAGTTCTGTTAAATTATTCCTAATCCATCAATGTGTCACAGTCAATGGCAGTGACAGGAATTTTTATGCTGTTTAATCTCCAATTTTGAATTATGACCTTAATGTGTGACCTTCACCTTTCAGGTAGGGAGATGGTTATTACCGGATATTGGAAAGATAAATATTCTGACTAAGTTTACCGGTAATCAAGATTGAATCAATTATGTGGCCTCTAGTGAAGTAACAAGATTTTAACCTCGTGGCCTAGTTTTGGGACGCACATGACCCAGGTTCAAACTTAGCTTAGATATTGTCCAAATGAACAAACTGACATTGTTATATCAAGATTGCATCATACATGAATCTAGAGAGGTAACTAAGACTTGGCTGGTGGCAATTTTTAATTAACGTGACACAAAATCAAAGTCAGCAAAGATATTGTCAAGATTAACATTCTGACCAAGTTTCATCAAGATTGGTAGAAAAATGTGGCATCTAGATTGGTAATGAGCTACCGGTAAACGTTTACAACACATTACTGAGCACACTACAACAATCGCACTAAATAGCCTCATTATAGTGATCACAGTCACTAACCTTAAGCACTTTGAGCCCATTTCATATTATACTTGTACATGTAATAGTTGTAATCTGGGTTTCAACACATTTGTACATTATAAGGACATTAAACTAATTCCTGAGTAAGTCAATTTTTTAAAGAAGGTCAAGTACAGTTATTTCAGACTACATGCCGTCGACAAATTATATTATTGAACATTTGTGGTAAAATATTCATAAATTGCATCTGGTATTAACCATTGATCATCCATTAAGCTAGGGACACAGGAACAGGGACACGCAATGTCCGGATATTGAATATTTGCGATATGATGAATGATGAATGATGGACTGTCTGCATTAGTTGTATTATGTCCAACCCTTGCATCTCTTAACCATTTCCCACTCAGAAGCAAAGGGAAAACCGCTTTGTGCAGCCAGCATAAAACCACAACAGCCAGCAAGTTTCTTGCTGGCTACTCACTGACAGGTATTGTGCTGTTTGCTGCTCATCAGTATCTTATGGTTAGAAATGAAGCCTTTTAAATCTTGAATCTATTAAGAATGATCTTTGACTTAATTTAATGTTCTAAGGGACAACAAACAAGGTTAAAATGCATATCTGAGTGGTAACGAGTTAAATGAGACATTCAGCAACAGAGACAAGTGTTACATACAACACGTCATCAATACTAGTGACAACTTTAAAAGTGTAACCATGAATGACGACAACCATAAAAACATACACTCAAACAATGTGAAAGATATATCAAGCATTTCATATTCAAACCAAGGGAATTACAGAAATGAAGTTGCCAGAAAAATATACGTGTTAAAACATTTTGTGCCATGCAGTCAATTTTTAAAGGATTTCAGAAACTAAGTGAATCATTTCACTTAACCCCTTTCCACTTTAGCAAAGTAAAAATCGCTTTACGCAACCAGCATAAAACCAGAATAGCCTCCCAGTAACTCGTAGGTTGTTCAGCTTTTAAGCTGTTTGCTACTTACTAGTATATTAGGGTTGGAAATGAAGCCTTTAAAACCTGAATCTATAGTAAACAAGTAAACTGTCACAAGATACGCCCGTTCGAAAGTTTTGGACACCATGCTCAATGCTTGAAATGCACTAAGTGACCTCGAGACCTAGTTATTGACCTGGCATGACCCATATTTGAACTTGACCTACATATCATTTAGATGTAACATCTGACTAAATTTGGTGAAGATCAGATGAAAACTACTTCATTTAGAGAGGGGACACCATGCTAAATGCTTGAAATGCACTATGTGACCTAGTGACCTCGTTTTTGACCCTGCATGACCCATATTCCAACTTGACCTTCATATCACCTAGATACATCTTCTGACCAAATTAGGTGAAGATCAGATAAAAACTACTTCAATTAGAGAGCGGACACCATGCTAAATGCTTGAAATGCACTAAGTAACCTCGTGACCTAGTTTTTGACCGGGCATGACCCATATTTGAACTTGACCTACATATCATCTAGACACAACTTCAGACCAAATTTGGTGAAGATCGGGTAAAAACTACTTCAATTAGAGAGCGGACACCATGCTTAATCCTTGAAATGCACTAAGTGACCCAGTGACCTAGTTTTTGATCCGGCATGACCCATATTCGAACTTGACCTAGATTTTGTCTAGTCACAACTTCTGACCAAGTTTGGTGAAGATCGGATGAAAACTATTTGAATTAGAGAGCGGACACTGCTGTGGACGCTGCCCGCCAAGGGTGAAACTATAATACGTCCCGTTTAAAAAAAACGGGCGTATGAAAAGGTCTTTGATATAATTATATTTTCTAGAACACTACAAACAAGGTCAAAATGCATGCCTGAGAGGTAAAGGGTTAAGTAATTAATGTAAAGCAGTATACCTGAGTACTGAGATGGCATCTTCCACTGTCCTGGCTGCCTCGGCATCATCCTCCAGCCTGTTGATGTTTGTTTCCAGGGGAACTTCATGGTGCACACGTTCCTTCTCTTTAGCAGCTGCGAAGATAAATAAACGTTACTTACAAAAATAATCATGAATAAGGCAATAAAGTATACAAGGTTCGACCATGTGAATAAACAATAAAAAGTCATAATTTAAAAGAATGACAATTTCATTTTAAAAAAACTTACAAATTCTTACAAGAAGAAAACACACATCTGTTGATATGAAAGATTAATTAAATTAAATTGTTCATTAAAATCTCATCATAATATATTACAACAAGAGCTGTCTCCATAGGATGACATATGCCCCCAATAAACGCCTTGATAGAAGTTATGAGCATTTTTCGAAACCTAAACTCATTTTTTGAAACCTAAAAGCGGACTTTAAGTTCAAGGTCAAGGTCAAAGGGGTCAAAATTTGTGTGCGTATGAAAAAGCCTTGTCCATATACACATGCATACCAAATATGAAGCGTACATCTGAAGCGACAAAGAAGTTAGCATTTGTCGAAACCTAAACGCAAAGTGTGACGGACTGACAGACGGACAGTGCGATCACTATATGCCCTCCTTCGAGGGCATAAAAATGACAATATGTAAGTTTTAAACAAATTTAAGTACCAGCAGCAGCAGCTTGTCTCTGTCGTTCTTGTTCAGCCTCTATCTGAGCTCTTGTTAGCTTTGTTTGTTTAGGTTTCCCAGACTTGAGACTTTCCAGCTCCTCATCTGCCATCTTTGCAAGTTCTTTTTTCTTTTCAAGCTGCTCGAGTCTCTTTTTCTCTTTGTCCTCCTAAAATGAATAGTAACACGAATGATATTAGCATACTTGATTTGTACTAAGAACCAATCAGAAGCAATAGTCATGTTTCAACATTTTCATGCAATACCAATGATTAACATGGTTAGATTCGACGAGAATCTCCTTCATGTGCTATCAAGTACAAGGAAAATCTCAAACTCTATTATTGAGAAAAACAATGCATAAATATGACAGCCAACACAAAAGTTGACCAATCAAAATTCATTACACGTTGACAATATGTGATTTGATCTTTCAAAATTCAAATAATAACAATTTTAGACACCATGTTAAAAATACAAAATGGCCTTATATTTTGTCGTTTCCATACACATTTTTATACCAACAACATACAAGAGCCTGAAAGGCCCAAAATTGCTCACCTAGGATACAAAGGAACTGAGGTGTTCTTTGCAGCCCAAGATGTCATAAGAACAAATGTTCTGACCAACTTTCATGAAAAGTGAACAATAAATGTAACTTTAAGAGTGCTAACAAGGTTTTACTATAGCCATATAAGGATAAATTCCCCAAACCCTGGTGGCCACGTTTTTCAACAGACTGGAACCATTTTCGAACACATCCAACATATCATTTAAACAAATATGCTGACCAAGTTAAATGAAGATTGGATAATAAATGTGACTTTAAGAGTGTTTACAAGTTTTTACTTTATCCATATTTGGATAAATGACCCGCCCCAAGGTGGCAATGTTTTCCAACCAACTGGAACCATTTTCAAACTCATCCAAAATATAATTGGGAAAAATCTTCAAACCAAGTTTCATGAAGATCGGACAATAAATGTGGCCTATAGAGTGTTAACAAAGTTTTACAATAGCCATATAAGAAAAAATGCCCTTCCCCCTCGGGCGACCATGTTTTTCATCAGAAAAGAACTATGTTCCTACTCTTCCAAGATATCATTAGAACAAATGTTCTAACCAAGTTTCATGAATATTGGACTATACAAGTGACTTTTGGAGTGTTTATTTTTTTTAATTAAACCATATAAGGAAAAATGCCCCACCCCCTCGCGGCCATGTTTTTCAACCAAATGGAACCATTTTTGAACTCGTTGGGACAAATCTTCTGACTAAGTTTCATGAAGACCAGACAATAAATGTGGCCTCTAGAGTATTTTACTATAGTAATATATAGACATATAAGGAAAAAATGCCCCGCGCCCTGACGGCCATGTTTTTCAACCAACCGGAACCATTTTACAAACACATCCAAGATATCTTTGGGACAAATCTTCTGACCGAGTTTCATAAAGTTCAGACAATAAATGTGGCTTGTAGAATGTTAACAAGGTTTTACTATAGCCATATAAGGAAATATGCCACGCCCTTAAGCGGCCATGTTTTTATACCAACTGACACCATTTTTGAAATCATCCAAGATATCATTGGCACAAATCTTCTGACCAAATTTTATTAAGATCAGACAATAAATGTGGCCTCTAGAGTGTTAACAAGGCAAATATTTATGCTGCACAACGCATGACGGACAAAAAGCAATCACAAAAGCTCTTATTGTGCTGAGGTGAGCTAAAAATAACGAGAGCGCCGATGGCGCTGAAAGCATAGTTGCAAGATACAGGGAAGATGCTGCTGAAGTAAATGTTTAGGTCAAAATATACTAAATAGTTTCCTTATATGTTTCGATGTAAAAGCGACAACTTTGAGCGAAAATAAATACAACATTTTGCACAAAGAGACCCCCATAACCATACCTTTTCTTGACGGGCATTCTTAGCTGAATCGATTTAAGCAATAAAAAAGATTTGTCATGTTCAAACCAAAAACAAATTCGACTCAAATCAAAATCGACTGTTTTTGCGCCTTTTTCGGCCGTTTTCTAGTGGATTGTAACCTTTTGCAGTGCCATTTTTTACTTTAATCTCCAACTTTATCCTATTTCAGGGATTAAGTAGTGAACACCTATGCTTCCCCTATCAATATCTCCAAACGATAAAACCAGAACAAAGTGTACAACATGCCTTCGAGGAAAATATGATGATTTGTTTAGAAAGTACAGCCCTTCATGACTCGATTATTTAGTATATTGTAGCCTTAACGATTGCTGACATCACGAGTCGCCCCCCTTGTTAACAAAATGCTCTATTTTTAGAAACGGGAATTCCAAATAGTGACGAATGTGAATGGTTACAAAATGACATAACTATGAAAATAAATACGTAGAATTACATTATTTCACGCATACCATTATGCAACCATCCGTTTTCTTTTCCGACTTGATACATTTACAGCTTTCCATTTAATATTTTACAGACACAGCACTCGTCCAGAATTCACGCGAATCCATTAAATCCGATGCCACATTTAAACAGTTAACTCTACCAAAGACCTATAGATTACACAGATTGGAAACTTCGCGCCTTATCGGGCTATCTCTCGGCGGGGTCACGTGGTCGAGAAACTGATAAGAACACTTGGGATCAGCAGACGATTTATTCCATGAATCAATCGGAGTAGTCCGGAGATAGCCGGTGTATCACGATTGCGATAAGATAGCGACGCGTCAGTAGCAACGGCTACGATTATCGAGCAAAGTTATGCGAAAATGTTACAGCGCTGTAGAAAGGCGGCTGTAACTTGGTCAATAATGATCCGATTTTCATAAAATAAAGTTTCATAGAAACATGAGTAATTATGTTTTTATAAAATCTCGATTTTATTTACCTACAATAAGAATTTATAATGCCGCGATCATTGAAGCAATTGCGCTAAGAACTTCCAAATCGCGGCGAGAATGCTGTTGAATAATTTATTTAAAAGGCTTTTGCTGATAAAATATTCTTGTATAATTTGGTATTTCAGACAGTTAAAACCTGATAAAATATTATTATTTCAAAACGGACAGATATATGTGGACACATAGATCTAGGTCTCTGATTAAAACAACATTACAGTATAATAAATGCTATGATCGTTCGATCCAAAACCGGGTTTAGTTCGACTTATTTCAATATTGATTGTGTAGATTTTTTTCAATTGTTTAATTCTCTTTTTATTTAGATCTTATTAATGAGTTATAGGTTATTAAAGTTTTGTTTGTAATCCAGTTTTTTTCTTTTGGTTATTAAATTAAGCTTTCAGTATCGTGGGCTAGGATTTCGCGAAAAGAAAAAAACAAAAACATTTCACGCGCGTGTTAATCGTCGAATCAATTAGCGAACTGAAGATGCTTTGAGTGTTTTTACTTTACTCTTGAGAATTAATTAAAAGAAGGGATTCTTACTTCAATTATCAGTTTGCGTTGTTGATTGATTTTAATTGTGTGATCAGTGGCCGCGGCCGGCGAATTCATTCTTTATATGTCATTGTGATGTCCAATTAAGGTAAGTCTTTGTTGTGAATGTGTTAGATTTTAATATACTTGTTTATAATAGTACGTTATAAACACAATGAAATGCTGTATAAAACTGTTTAAAAAAAGGCTATTATCGATTGTGTATCTTATAAGTTGGACATACTAGTACATATTTTGGATTTTACATTTTTTAAATTCTGTATCATTTGTGCAATCATGTCGCGTAACAGAGACCCTGATTTTTTCGCTTGGAGTGATAGTGATGTAGACCTTGATGAGCTTTTTGAAGGGGACTATACTGACAATGACTCTGTTTGTACTGATAAACATAGTGTTGATAAGAAAGATATATATGTGTGTCCAATTTGTTCACGAGAATACAAGACTATATCTGGGTTCCGAGGTCACGTAACGAAAAAGCATGACGAGAACTTTAAAGGTATGGCATTTTTCTTCATTTCTTCAAAGTACAATTCTCACAATATATGTGTATCAAACAGCTATTTCCTGCTCAGCAGCCACGTTATAGTTCCAAATTATTTGCAATAGATTTTATATCCAGTACTAGCATAGATTAGGTTTATAATGGTATCAGTCTAAAAGTCTGCAAATCTTTAAATATAATATAAGTGATTTGCTTTTATACCGGAGGGGGGGGGGAGTAGTTCTGATTAAAAGAGACAGGTTTCATCTGTTAAAAATGACTTTAATAATGGCATTCATTAAAGTATCACATGATGAAAAAACAGTATCAAAAAATATATATATTCCATACTTCGCGAAAGCTGTCTGTCCCCAGTGGACATGTTTGACAAAATTTCTTTTGAGCAAGCTGACAGATTTTAGGAGCTAGTTCAAATGACTGTCTGGAAAAATTAAAGAAAATAAAATTTATATAAATACTTTGGTCTGACGGTTTAATGGATCCTGTCAGACCGACTGTCTGGAAGATTTTCTGAGCTTCGCGAAGTCTGCAATTCTTGTTAAATATTTAATCACTATCATTTATTGGCGAATCAGCACATTCGCCTTTGGCCATTCACAATGTATTTGAGTTTAATTATGGCCAAGACATACAACAATAAAACATTTAAGCGTATTATACAAAACAATAATAACAATCATAGCATTAGATTAATACAGAGCAAGTGGATTCAGTTGTAGAGCACATTTGCAAGATAAAAGGGAAAAACAGTGTAAATTCCCTTTCTATAGTATGCACAGATATATCACTAGTTTCAGGTATTGCTTGAACACTAGCATCTTCAAATTCTGTCTGAATGGTTTGAACATTTACATCAGTGAATTCACGCTGGACTGTCTGTTTACTGTCACATTCAAAGTTTATTTCAGGATTCACATTTTCACTGCTTTC
The DNA here is from genome assembly GCF_020536995.1 of Dreissena polymorpha. Classification (NCBI taxonomy): domain Eukaryota; kingdom Metazoa; phylum Mollusca; class Bivalvia; order Myida; family Dreissenidae; genus Dreissena; species Dreissena polymorpha. The sequence goes on along the minus strand of NC_068358.1, from coordinate 47,948,869 downwards.
ATGTTTTGTCTTTTTTAAATAATGGTATTTATGACGCCGACCAGAAACACCTGCTCTCTTCTTTTTTTTTGGCATTTTGATCTGGAAAAAGAAATACTGAATTATTCATAATGCTTTTAAGATTGATTAATTAACATCACTCTTTCGATTAACGAACACGGTCTATTAACCCTTTCCCACTCAGAAGCAAAGTGAAAATGGCTATGTGCTTAACCCTTTGCATGCTGGGAAATTTGTCGTCTGCTAAAATGTTGTCTGCTAAATTTCTAAAATTAGCATTTTCTTCGATTTTTTTCAAAGAATACTATCAGAATAGCAAACAGTTTGGATCCTGATGAGACGCCATTTGTGGCGTCTCATCTGGAGTTTGGATCCTGATGAGACGCCACGTTCTGTGGCGTCTCATCTGGATCCAAACTGTTTGCACAGGCCTTCAAAATTCGGTTCCCGCACTGAAAGGGTTAACCCGTTTCCACTCAGATTAAAAAACATGATGGGATTTTGTGATTCTAAAAAACGACTTTCTGAAACGCTATGAAAAGTTCCTTATGGTAACATATTTACGCTGAATTCAGACCAATCGCACATGCACAATTTTTTAATCTGATAAACATCAACGTATGAGGCGATATCGATTTTAGCTGACTTACTAACACATTAAAGTTGTGAATTCAGTCAAGTGTTTAACACATCATTGTCAATTACCTGTGAAATAATGAAATGTCAGTTGTCAATACACTGTGTAACATTTCCAGGAAATTTTGTTGGAATTTAATTGATTCATACCTAGATTAACATATCACCAAGCATAAAAATCTGACTTAATCTATTTGGGATGAAAAATGAAAAAGTTTATCAAAAACACGTTTGACAGCTATCTTGTACAACAGAAGAAAAGAGCTTAAAATTGTACCAACATTGTATAAGGCCAAATCCTTTAAATTGAATATTTTCTTCTAGTTTGTTTAAATCTATACTTAGATTAACATATTGCCTAGCATAAAAATCTTACTTCAACGATATGGGATGAGAAATAGAAAAGTTTTCACAAAGAAACAAACCACTTTGGCGACAGGTGTGAAAAATTATTGAATGAATTAACAGTATAAAATTGTACAAAGGCAAAATCCTTTAAAATGACTTATTTTCGTCTACTTTTTATTAATCATACCTAGAATTACATATCACCAAGCATAACAATCTGACTTAATCGATTTGGGATGAAAAATGAAAAAGTTTATCAATAAGAACAAAAACACGTTTGACAGCAATCTTGTACAACAGAAGAAAAGAGCTTAAAATTGTACCAACATTGTATAAGGCCAAATGCTTTAAATTGAATATTTTCCTGTAGTTTGTTTAAATCTATACTTAGATTAACATCTTGCCTAGCATAAAAATCTTACTTCAAAGATATGGGATGAGAAATAAAATAGAAAAGTGTTTCAACAAAATACAAACCACTTGATTGAATGAAATAACAGTATAAATAGTACAAATTGTACAAAGGCAAAATCCTTAAAAATACCTCATTTTCGTCTACTTTTTATAAATCATACATAGATTAACATCTCACCTAGCATAAAAATCTTACGTTATCAATATGTGATGCTTAATGAAGAAGTTTATAGAAAAATGCTTCGGGCCTTTCAATTTTTCAAAAATTATCGAAAATGAACGAATCCAGTGTTCTCTTTCAAATTCCGATAAATTAATAATTAATTAGAATAATAACTACCAAAACCTAAAGAATTATCAAGACAGAAAATAAATACTTATTTCTTATCACACAAAGAATATTCAATATGTCTTTTTTCGGAGACCGACTTTGCTCACTACGTAAAGTTCGTAACGTTGCGCTTTCAGGCATTCATTGCTCTGCAAACTGACAACCGAGCGCTAAAAACACTAATTAACACATTAAAATTGTTAATAACAATATCAAAATAATATAAACTTACCAGATCATGCTCAGAATACCCTACGACATATTAACGACTAATTACGAAGAATAATTGTTTGCTTTAAAAGAAAATGGCCGACAGCAGCTGGAACAGGGAAGATTCTACAGGTACACCGGCATCTCCAAAATCAATGTCACGTGATCCGCGTCCGCCGATAGATATTATCGCATATCGCTATAGCGGAGACGAGAGATTCCAATCTGTGTAATCTATAGGTCTTTGACTCTACTCGTAACGTAAATTTCTGGCTCAAAGTAAAACATTTTAACTTCAATTAACACATCTCTTACTTTTAAACTCTACTTCATCAAATCCATAGAAAGGCACGTCAGAATCCATGTCATAAATCAGAAAACATTCATCGTACTCCGCCATTTTTTACACATTTTCAAAGAATAAAAGTGCTTTATGCCCCACTTCCTGCTGAGAATATGTTTTAATTTCTATTTATAATTAACCGATGAAATGTTCCATATACTTTAACCAGGGCCTTATTAATTCAGTTATGTAAACATTTGACCTCTCACAGAACAGTAAACGAAGGAAATAGAAATTGGGATCCCATATAGATCTAAATTAGGTGTGAGGTCACTATCAACAAGAACAGAATTGTTTTACGAACGAAATTTGTTCTAGGTTATAAGAAGATTTTTTGACATAAAACGGTCTTAGAAAAATTCACTAAAAACGGTGTCAGTAATATTCTTGGAAGAAAACGTTAGAAAAACGTTTCCCCCCAAAAAATTGTAAGAATTACCATATGCTAAATTAAATAGATATTTCGTCTGATTTTTGATCAGGTAAGGCTTCAGAAAGGTTAACCGACCGATGTGGATTTTCAAAATGTGGTATATACCTTAAGCATAGGTGCAAGCACCTATGCTAAAAACCAGCATTTTGTATCTCATTCAATCTATGTTACCATACCACATCTAGCATTGAAACTTTGGCTATTTGGCTATAGTGCTATATATATTGCTTAACACTGCATACTTTTTATAAATTTTTATTGATGATTATTAATAAACAACCATAATTATGTAATTCTTTTTCTTAGTCAGGAGTGTTATTGAGCTTTTTTGAACTATGACAATCTTTTTGCAAATTTAATTCTCATTTTGCCAAACTGTGAACATTTCCTTTCAATGTATTTACCTAAACTATAAACACCTACAATTTTTACATCAATATCTACATTACCAGGTCTCTTATCAATTTGATAAGACATTCCATAAATATGTCTCATTTATTTGACTTTGATTTCAAAAATGCAAACTTTTGTTACAGTACTGAAAGACTTATCGCCACACTTGAGACAAAGTGGCTAGTACATGTCATCTATCCCTTTCCTTGACAGCCATTTAGCCAATATAAGCCTCTCCAGTTACCACAAGACCTAGCTCCCTGCTGACCAGTGGCTGATAGCCATCTTATCAATATCAGTACCCCATCTTTACAGGCATTATTGGAAAAACGCTGTTTTATGACCCTCATTGCTTTTAAACCTGATATTCTCATAAAAATTGAAATATTATTGAAAAATACACATATGAAAGTTTAAGCTAATAAAATTTCCTTTCCTGTGGTGTAACCTGTATGTTTATACCTTAATTTATTGGTCAGTTATAGTCATGCAAAGTTGACCGTTGTGTGTTTTACTGCATTTAAATGCAAATCTCTTTCCAGCTCATATAGAAACTTTGCGAAGTTGGTGTGTTGAATCAAATACAAATAATTATATTTTGGAATATTTTTTTTCTTACTTTCCAAACTACAATTCTTCTTTCTTGAAGATTTTTTTATTTTATAAAATCATTCTGCAAGCCTCAAAATTCATGTAAATTCTTATAAATAACTATAGAAAAACACAGAGTTTCTCAAACAACTTTATGCATTTTCAAAATAAATTGTATTATTTCTTATAAAATTCGTACGATACTTGGTATTTCTATTACATTAATTCACCTAATGATTTATAAACATTTATAGATACCGGTAACAATTTAATTGGATGTTGCATAATGTGCCATGAATATTCATATAATTAATTTGCATTTTATTACCGATCGAAATCCGGCAATGTCGGCGTCTTCAATAAGTCTTCAATTTGTGTATTTATTTGCAAAATTCCAAGTTTATTATCAAATACTCCAGTTTATCTGATCGCCGACATATAACTTTATAACCCAGAAGTCGCCAACAAACACGTGTATTTGTGTACCAAATTACAAAACGCCAAGGTAACATGGCACGCGCGCCAATGTCATCTGAAGACTACTGCTGCGTCCGGTAAACATGTTTATTCAAAGTGTCTAGAACCCGTGTTTCTTATCCCTAAATGTTAGATTAGCATGTGCGCTATTAATTATTATTGGTCAGTTCAAAGGCATATTGAAGACTGCCGACTGCGTCTTTGTTTTATTGCCCAATCAAGCACCGATAATCCAATATCCAAAAACACAAACACAATTACGAAACACAAACTTTAGATAAGCACGTGTCGTTTGTAAAAACATTTTAGTGTACATGCCATTTAAAGGGGCCTTTTCACAGATTTTGGCATTTTTTTAAATCATTCATTAAATGCTTTATATTGATAAATGTAAACATTGGATCATAAAAGCTCCAGTAAAAAATCAAGAAAAAAATTAAAAAAGGAAAAGAACATTGCCCGGAGCAGGTTTCGAACCAGTGACCCCTGGGGTCCTGCCAGAGTCCTGAAGTAAAAACGCTTTAGCCTACTGAGCTATTCCGCCGAGTACACATTTTTGACGTATTTTATACCTTATATAAGCAATCTTCGTAGTTTCACAAAATTTAACGACAAAAACAGAACTCTCCAAATTATTCAATCGTTTCGCGTTGCAACGCTTTATAATTTTTAGGTTTTAAAATCGTCAAAAGATGCATATAATGGCTATATTAGAGCATGGTTAATGTTCAGTATTACTGTTTCCTCATAAATATCATAACTAAAACGAAAACTTACGAATCTGAAACAATTTTTTTCAATTTTGTCAATTTACCAAAGCGTGAAAAGATCCCTTTAACATATCGATGTAATAGTCGTATATGATCTCGGAAACAAACATTTACGATATAATGGAATCAAACAACAATAAGAATGAAATCGATTTACACCCAAATGATATTATATCCCTATGGGACGTGTTTATTTTTGCGACATTTTTCAACGAGTTATTAATACGTTTTCGGAAAATGTCCAAATTAAATATGGTTCGAGAATAGCAGTTATTTTAGGACATTACTGTAATAACTCTGAACTCGTCGGTGGGTAACTCACAACTGGCTTTATTCATAGATTCACATATATATAAATCTCAATACAAGTAACTCATGACTGCATGCTTTAACAAGACAATACGAGTTGTGTCCCTTACATTACAATACATGACATCCCCTTTTCTTTCTTTTTTTTTTTAAATATAAACACATGATACACCAACTACTCTATCGTTACATATGCGAAGAGGTTTATGAAAGAAAGCAAATAACATAACCTGTAGTAACATATTATAAACTGTTCTTTTTATAAAACCATAGTGGGAATTTCTTTTAAGCCGCCTCTGAGTGTTAAATTGTTATTGAAAATAGAATATTCTATATGAATAAAATGCACTCTAAGTAATGAAGAACTTCTTATAAATTAAATATGCAATTGAACTTCATTAAATCAAATTAACAATAAAACAACATGTAAGACAAAATTATTCACTAAAATACATGTTTGCTAACTTTCCAAAAAATTGTCTCTGTTATCTCGGATTCAAGCTTGTTCAGGACAAAATGACAAATGCCAGATACAGTAAATGTCGGGTTTCAGCTAGGAAATGATAACAGACTGTTATAACACCGAAAACAAGCTAGAAAGTAGATACACTCAAAAATAATTAATATTGGATTTTTGTGAGAAGAAAATTTCATGAACATTTTGTTGTTAGAAGAAAAATCAAAGCGCTGAAGGCACTGAATCTTTAAACCTTAACCAAGAGTTTGATATGATAAAAATAAATATGTACAAACTGTTCCTTACTCGTTATGATAGTACAGTTTCAAGAACATTATGCATTTACCACCACAATACATCTTACTTATACAAATACCAATATTACCGAATGATAGTTATTAAACAGTTTATTAATAAGTTTATTTTGCACTACAATAAGGCAGTCATATGACACATGTTTTGCACTTCACATCTTACACATAGTCATTTAACCGTATCGGTTTGTGAACTTCTCTTCCTGACCTCGTTTTCTTTCTAACAGTGTCTTGTACACTCTCTTTCCCCGGTTTGTCTCGAGTTTCGCTCGATCTCGCACTAGCACTGTTTTCGTGATTTGGAGTTGTTGATGGTTGTTCTGCTACCGTCTCTGTTGGCGCTGTGGGTGCCGGTATGTACACGTCATTGTTTGTGGTGATAATGTGTGGTCTTTCCTTTGTTTTCATTAGCATGTCCGTGTTTCGGCGATATTCGCGCCCCGATTCGCCTGCCTTAACGATATGTGATCGTGGGTATTCGGACGGTTTCACATACTCTGCCGGTTTCCAACCAGATGGGGTTTTAATTCTTACTGCGTCCCCTGGCTGAAGATTGTCCTTGCTCTTCGCGTGTTGGTCGTAGTAGAATTTTTGCTTTTCACGAAATTCTAACAACTTTGGTGCGACATTTTCACTGGTTGTTTCTGGTTGTCGCAATGTTTGTTTCATAGGTATTAGTGTTTTTGCGCGTCGACCCATCAAACGTTGCATCGGTGATCCGATGTTATCGCGTGGTGTGTTTCTTAGTTCTAACAGGGCTAAGTAGATGTCGTCCCCTGTTTCGCTACACTTTTTAATTAGATTTTTAACGGTTTGTACAGCCTTTTCAGCAAGGCCGTTTGTTTGTTGGTGCAAAGGCGACGACGTAATATGGGTGATGCCATATTTTTCGATGAATTCTCGGAATTCAGCACTGGTGAACTGTGGACCGTTGTCCGAGATGATTGAGTCCATGATTCCATAACGAGCCACGTTTTGCTTGATGTGTTTTAAGATGGTGCTCGTTCGAGTGTCTCTTTGCAATGGTGCTACTTCAATGAAGTTGGAGAAGTAGTCTACAATGATTAGGTAATTGTTACCCTCTAGTTCGCATAAGTCCATTCCAACTTTGCTCCAGGGTAGCTCAGGTACTGGTTGGATGATCATTGGCTCCTTTTGGCTCATCTTGCGATGCATTAAACACGCACTACACTTGCCAATAAGATCTTCAATTTGTTTGTTCATGCCGGGCCAAAATACTAACTCTCTCGCCCTCTTTTTACAGTTTACTACCCCTAAATGCGACTTATGTATCGCTTTCAACGTTTCTGTTCTCATTTCTTTCGGGATACACACGCGTTCCCCTCGGTACAGAACTCCATTGTAAATTGATATTTCATCGCGGTAATCCCAAAATGGAACGGCTTCAACTGGAACTTCGCACTTCGTTTCTGGCCATCCTCGAATGATAACCTTTGCCAGTACTTGGAATTGTTCATCCGCTTGTGTTGCGCGTGCAATTTTGTCATGGTTTGAACACGACAGCGTGTCGAGCTTCAAAACCATCAACTCTTCATCGATAGTTTTCTCATAATGATTTTCTAACGGTAATCTGCTGAGGCAGTCTGCTAGACCCATGTCCTTGCCGCTTTTGTGCACGAGGTTGAAGTCATACGGTTGAAGCTTCAAAATCATTCGTTGAATCCTTAGCGGAGCTTTATGTATTTCTTTCTTTAGAATCGACTCCAACGGTTTGTGATCAGATTCCACTAGGAAAGTATCTCGGCCATATAGCAGTTTGTGGAATTTTTCACAGCCATATACAACGGCTAGCATTTCTTTTTCGATCTGAGCGTACCGTTGCTCTGTCGGTGTGAGCGCACGTGACGCATATGCCACAACACGGTCCTGTTGGATTATCGCGGCTCCCAGGCCTCTCATTGATGCGTCTACTGTGAGTGTGACAGGTTTTTTCAAGTCGTAGTACTGAAGTACTTTTGTTGAAACAAGAGCTTCTTTTATTTTATTGAACGCGCGCTTCGCTTCGTCACCCCAGCTCCACGTTTCTAGCCTTTTCATATCGCGCAGTGGTGCATTCAACTCACTGAGATTTGGGATGAACTTAGACACATACGATAGCATGCCTAACACGGTTTCCAGCTCACTGAAGCTTTCTGGCTCTCTCATGTTTGCTATCGCCTTCACTCTTTGATCTGTCGGTTTAATTCCGTCTCCAGTCAGTTTGTGACCTACATAGTCCACCTCCGGCTTGGCAAACATACACTTTTTCTTATTCATCTTCAGATTAATTGAACGTGCCTTTTGAAGCACCGTTTCCAAGCGCCTGTTATGTTCTTCCAGTGTTCTACCATGAATCAAAATGTCGTCAACAATTATTTCTACCCCGTCAATGTTACCAAAGTTCTGTTCCATGGACCGTTGGAACACTTCACTCGAACACTTCACGCCCATCGGCATCCGCAGGTATCGGTACCTGCCGAACGGAGTATTAAACGCTGTGAGCTTCGAGCTCTCTTCAGTTAATTTTATTTGGTAATAACCCATATTCGCGTCTAGCGTTGTAAAGTATTTACTCCCATTCAATCTTGTGGCAACATCATCAAAACTGTTCATTGGGTAATGTTCTCTTCGGATTGCGCGGTTTAAATCTGTGGGGTCAATGCATATTCGCACTCTTCCGTTTTTCTTCCTTACGCACACCAAACTACTGACCCATTGCGTAGGTTCTGTTACTTTAGCAATAATGTTGCATTTCTCTAAGTGTTTTAGTTCAGCTTGCAATTGTTCACGAATCGCGACTGGAACCGGTCTTGGTGCATGAACTACTGGTTCTATTGACTTATCGATTTTAATCTCGTACTCGCCCGGTATACACCCAATCTCTTCCCCAAGGACGTCACTATATTTCTCAATGATAGATTCTGTTTCAAGTCTTGCGGTGTGTATTCTCATGATCAGCCCAAAATCAACTGAATCATCCCTTCCAAGCAAGTTTATGCCTCTTGGAGTGTTCATAATCTGGAAATTAACCGAACGCTTGATATTTTTATGCTCGCACAGCAATGTAATCATTCCTAGCGCCTTCACTGCTGGCCCATTGACACCGCTAATAATAACATCACTCCTTGTGATTGGTGCAATCTTTTCAAATAGCTTCGCTGTTCCATATGACATGACACTGCACATTGCGCCACTGTCGATTTCAAATTTTATCGTTTTACACCCTATTTTCAAGTTAGCGGACCATTCATGATTATCTTCACTCGATGTTGCGATAAATACGTCGTTCACATCCGCATGTTCAAACTGGTTAAACATTTCCTCGACCTGGTCTTCCTGGGCTTCGGTGTAGTTGACACGTCGTTGACCTCCACGGCCCCGATATCCACGGTGGATTCCCCGATCACTTCCGCGATGACGCAGTCTACGTCCATAGCCACGTGCCCCTCTGTGTGATATCCCCTTTTGTTGATGCGATGTCCCACCGACTGCAGGACATAATTTGGATGCCTTGAAATGGCCAAACTCACCGCAATTGTCACACTGTTTTTGATAGGCGGGACATTTCCTTACTTCATGTTTTCTGCAACACTTGGCACAGTATTTTTGTTGCTTATGAGGGTTTTGATGCGTTCTAGCGATGTTTACGTGAGGGCTTTCGCCCAGTGATTTGATGTGAGACGCGGTCAATTCTATTTGCCTACAAACCTGCACGACACGTTCGATGGTAAGTTGTGTAACCGGTATCTCCATTAGCTTTTCACTACACTTTGTGTCATTCACGCCATTAATGATCATGTCACATATTAACCCTTCTTTTTGTTCCCCATATTGACAGTGTTCGGCCTTTCTTTTTAATTCCGAAATGTAATCCATTATTGACAGGTTACCACGCTTTGTGTTGAGGAACTCTTGTCTTTTAATGTTACGGTAATTATGCACTCCGAAATGTCTGTCAAATTTTGTGAAAACTGTTTCTAGATGGTATTTATCCTCGGCTGGCACTGCCGCGATTCCAGCATCCTGATTGGCAACAACTTCCGGCGCCCACGCGAACGAATCGTAAATTTTTACGCACTCTCTCCCCATGTTGGCAAGTAGGACACCAACCTTTCTTTTTCCAGGCTTGTCGTCCAGACCTAGCGCGTCCAAATGAATTATGAAGTCCCGTTTGTAGTCTTCCCAACTTGATGCACTTTCTGACGGGTTAAATTCCGGTAATGGCCTGATTCCCTTCGAAGCCATTTCGCTGTTGTATAAAATGAACCTTTAACAACAGATTTGCAACGTACGATTGTCATGCAATCGCCTGATTGCGCCGATTTTTAATAGATTTCTGACACCATGTAATAACTCTGAACTCGTCGGTGGGTAACTCACAACTGGCTTTATTCATAGATTCACATATATATAAATCTCAATACAAGTAACTCATGACTGCATGCTTTAACAAGACAATACGAGTTGTGTCCCTTACATTACAATACATGACAATTACGAAATGCCTGAAGCGCGCACATCCCGGAACGTGATTTACGCATGTCAAATGGTAAACCCTCGTCTTGATTGGTCGCCAATTGCATCATAACTTTAAATAGCAACATTACCGGATGTTTACTCGACAGTTTAGAAAAATGATGAACGCAGGTGTATATGCATTTCTGTTACACTTAAAACGTCATTTTAAGCATTTAAATAGCAAATTAAATCGTGACGCGTAAAAACGGTAATGTAACGACTCGCCCCCTTAACGACTCGCCCCATAACGACTCGCCCCACTTTTTATAACGACTCGCCCCACATGCATAACGACTCGCCCCACATATATAACGACTCGCCCTATTAAAATAAAATGTTATATTATATATGGTAATATAAATGAAATCAATTCATAATATGAATTTATGGTTCGGCATTGTTTGATAACCATCGTTCAGCGTTTTTTTTGCCTTATACCTGACCTTATATACGTCTATTGCAGGCATATTCTGAAAAGTAATAATTTTTATTTTATGATGCTTTTTTTTACATCTTTGTTCAGTGACAATATTATCATAAAGCAAGACTATTGGATATCGGCACATGTGTCTCATGTCATACTTTCCTTTATATGTATAAAAAGAAGCAAAGGCTAAGATCATATCGACAATTAAAGATTCCCATGTTAAATTACTCAAGAATTTAGGGATTATCGTTATAAAGGAGACCGATGAATTAACAATATAATTGACAGGTACATAACCGCGGGCGGGTGATGACAATCAACAATACACGTGTCATAATCGCGAAAGCGTGAATACCTTGCTTCGTGGTAAAGATATTTTCATATATACGGGTATTGAAAGGTAAGAAAAATGAAAAAAGGTCTTTGCCGAAATTTATTTTTTGCAGAAATTTTACGGACACAATTCATCTGTAAGATAATTTTTTATTTATAATTTTAAAATTACCATTATAATCTTAAATCTACCTATTTATTACCTGTTGATCTGAATACACAACGCACGATTTAAAAATCTTTTTTCATATTATAAAATGCGCATCAGTCCTTTTGTGTTTTTCACACAAACTTTACTTTAAAATGCTTATCAAATGGCGTTTCTTTTAAATTTTGGTGAGAACAATTAGCGCGGAAAGTTTTCAATGGTTTCAAATAAACATTAAATGCTAATTAAATGGCGGTTCTTTTAATTTGTAGGTGTGAACAATTATCGCGGAAAATTTGCAATGATTTCAAATAAACAAAAAACCATTTGTGATAAATCAATTAATACCACGATTTGTTTAATTACTTTAATGGTTATAACTTTAATTGAGTAATACGTGCCACTGCGGAGTTTAGTATTTAAAGATGTACACATGATTATAGTATACCACTGTTTTAAATTGATAATTCGACTAACACCATGCCTGCGCCTCCTTGTTTGTTTTGTCTACGACGGGTGTACCAAAACTCCAGAGCGGTGACATGTGACAACTGTTCACGGTGGCATCACATAAAATGTGGTAACACTGGTAAGTACTTCTAAAACGTACAATCGAAGATAAATTTAGGGGAAGCTCTGGGGAGTGTGGAAAAGATACATCGAGCGTTCCATCTCAACTAGTCAGCCGCTGGACTTGTGTTCAGCCATGTACGGACCTGTGTTAAAAGTTGTTGATGCTGTTGTTGTTTGTGTAAATAGTGTTTAAATTTGTTACGAATAAAACGTTTGAATAAAATCATTTTCATAAATTCAATGTTGATAATATTAAGATATAATTATATTGATTACAGATGTATTACTGTCTTTTGTAAACTTTTCTTATTAATTCAATGTATTGATATTATTATACACACTGCGTAACTTTCTATTTTTATAAGTTGTTGTTGTTGAATATAAGTACATAAGTATCTAATAAACCATCAACACAAAAAAGTTTTTCTTGTATATTTCTTTTTCTATTAATCTGTACTGTTTACATTTAACATAGATGCTAAAAATCTTAAGATATTTTTTCAATACCCCACCAGTTTTTACCGACTTAATAAAATCGAAATTAAACTATGTGGGGCGAGTCGTTATACATGTGGGGCGAGTCGTTATAAAAGTGGGGCGAGTCGTTATAAAAAGTGGGGCGAGTCGTTATGGGGCGAGTCGTTAAGGGGGCGAGTCGTTAGTAAACCGTAAAAACGCGTATATATCAGGCAATAGATAGGGTAGTAGAAATGCGTAGATAACAGGGAATCGATACAGGCGTAGATAAGCGTATTTGACAGGGAATTATGGCAAGCGAAATGCACATTAATTCCTTAAACCACGGTTTAACAGTTAACTATATAGTTAAGAGACTTTGAACCCGGGTTCAAAGTGCCGTTTGCACATTAAATCCTTAAACCCGAGTTCAAGAGTTTGAACTGCAGTTCAAAGTCTCTTAACTCTATAGTTAAGAGAGGACCAATGAAATCGCGGCATTTACCTTCTATATATAGCTAATTGTGGTTTAAGCTCCGCTGATTGGTTGTCTCTGAATTATGTAGATAAGAGATTGGTATCTATTTTTAGACACACTTTGAACTGCGGTTCAAACTCTTGAACTCGGGTTTAAGGATTTAATGTGCAAACGGCACTTTGAACTCGGGTTCAAAGTCTCTTAACTCTATAGTTAACTGTTAAATAATTAATGTGCATTCCGCGCGTCTTAACCCCAGTTTAAGACTTTAAACCGCAGTTGAAGACTTTGAAAAATAGGTTAAGACTTTTAGGTGTTTGGTTGTCTCTGCACATTAATTATTAACCAATTTCGTCATGTGATATTGTTTTGTTCCTGGCGCATTTCTATCAAGATAGCGGCGGATGAAGTTAGTGAATTATTACGTACGCTTGAAACAGCATTCCAAGATATAGAAAGAAAACTTCAAAGTGGTTTTGCAGACAACGCAGACTTCGTCAAAAGTGTGAGGTTATTGCAGAAAATAAGGTTATATTTATATATTTTCTTTGTGATCCTTTTATGGTATAAATCTGATAGAAATACCCCTAACCGAAATACAGTCGATTCGGATTAGTGTACAGTATGTCAATCAGCTCTGGAAAATCAGCAGTTCCGATAAATTTGTATTTAATTTTCCATAATGCCCCACTAAAAACAAAATGATAAGTGTCTAAGGTATACATTAGGTAAAGGAATAAAGTTACAACGTTTTAGTAAGAAAGCTTTTGTATTATGCTTACAGGGGGGGGGGGGGGGGATAAATGCAGCAAAAAGTTAACCAGAACTGATTGAATGAGTTATGTTTTGAAATGCGCATATGGAAATAGAAGGCTTTATTATTTTCAAATACAAAAATTGCTGATTGAAAACAAATGCCATGATAATGTTTTGAAATACAAATTCTGTAAGTTGAATGATTTAAAATAATTTTCCGAAAAAGTGAACTTAAAAAGGCTATTTTTGACAAAAAAATGCATATGCCGTCTGGCCTAACCTGTTATCATACAAAATAAATTTTACCCTTTATTTTTACATCATCTCACATTGACACTAAATCCCGAAAGAAATTATTGTGGACTGGACTTGTGAATTAACGTTTTTTGCCAGGTTATTCTAAACTGGTTGACTGACTGTACAGTCAAGTTATCATTACCGGATCATTACCCATAGCGCATCACTTTGATGTTGAAGACTATGCGTATCGCGATAAATAGTTGACATTTTTAGATGATATTTTGCACACAGCATCTTCAATGCCGTTTTTTTTAATGCATTGATTGAGTCGTAATTGGAGCTATTCGTTGTTAAACATTTTGGTATGTTTTGGCGACATGTATATACGACTTTGTTTACTTCCGTCTCGTTTCCAAAAAGAGGTTTAACATTATTCGCGGACACATTCTAAAACTCTGTTGAAAAGGAAAGAGTTTACGCATTAATTTAAAGGCCATTTAGTAGTCTTTCTCCCTGCAAAACTCCGTTTCAGTTTTGATTCGTGTTTAAGATTTTGCAACACCTTAAATGAAATGAAGAATTAGGGCAATAACGGATCAAGAGTGATAATATGCGTATTTATAACTGGCAATGTAACTTGGTCATTGTTAACAACACAGTTCATGTGTCGACAATTCAAATAGCATGTTAGATGCCCCCGGAGTGGTTTCGATCACGTGATCCGTTATGGCTACAACTGATCCGTTAATGCATGAATTCTGCGGCAAAAAAAAAGGTATCACAAATACATTTTGCCTGCGATTAAAAATAAAACTATGTGCTGAATCAGTAAGCAAAGTAATATTTAATCAAACTGGTGTAAAAGAAGTCTTAAAACATTTATTGCTTTTCATCAGAACAACCTTATTACGCTACTGATCCGGTAATGGTAACTTGACTGTATAACGGATAGCTAAGCCTAGTGACTTCGAGCCTCATTGCAACGGATGCATAATGCATTCAGTATTTAAATCATTAAACCTCGAAAGACAAATGTCTTTCTTATTGAAACATGCCAGCGGTTTTAAATTTCCAACAAATATTAATTGTTTACAGCGCGAATGTCATGGTACACTGATTCAGCCATTACAGGATCGCTTATTTCTGCGTTTAATAAGACCGAGTCCATGGAAATCGATTCACACTTGATGAAGTAATAGCTGTTCAAAGCGATGCACCCTATATTCGGGTCATTTTGAGTTGAATATTTGATAGTGAAAATAGTGTTTTCAGAGAAATTGATTTTTCGCTATAATTTGATATTTTTTTTTCATTCAAAATGATGTTTTTGACGATGCTGGAACAGCAGCGTCCAAGGTTTGATAACCAGTAAAAAAAATATTCACAATGGCGACCTATGTAAAAGACCGAGCCAGTCCGATTGAGATAACTCGATTTTTCAGTTACTTCCCTTGGCATTCGCCACTGCGTAGGAGATTGCTCGTTGATTTTTCATTGATAACATTCTCCTAGCAGAGTTGTCGTTCGTGTTGATAAAGGTAAATATAAATAGAACAGCATATCCTGGGGAAACAGATTCAATAAGTGTATCAGAACGTTAATTTCAAATTAGTAATTTTACATCCATTTTATTTTTATGGACCAATGAAATAACTATATATTTTCTCTATTTTGTTTGATATTTGTTCTCGATTTAGTAAATAAATTGCGAATAAAAACATGTAAAATTAACTTTTTACGTGATCACAAAACTAAAGAATGCGAACGATTTCGAACCTGCAAATTGTAAACGCTGCACTGCTATGATATATATAGATAAAACAACATTTCTTTGCGTGATTGCCCATTCGTGTCGCTCATCTCGCGGTGTTCGGACGTATTCTTCGCACCTCGGCATTTTCGTTGCGTTAGGTTAGGTCGCGAAATTAAGCGGATTATCTTGGAAATATTGGATTAAATAATAAAATTGGATTAATAGTAAAATTAATTTGGAAATAATAAATCAAATTTAGGGTCTAATAAGATCTTCTATTTGAAGGCGAAAAGTGGAGTTAAATAAAAACGTAATTAGCGTTAAAGTGCTTCAGTGCAAGAAGGAAAATTATCTAATTAATTAATGGGATATAATTAAATCTAAGTGTTTAATTTAAAAGCAAGTGCTCCAGTGTTAGAAGGAAAGGTGATATTTAAGTGATAATTGTGTGGATAAAATCGGTAGAATCAGGGAAAAAGAAGGGCTACGGAAAAGTAGTAAGTCTATAGCGTAGTACGCCAACCTTTTCTAAAAGAATCTAGCCAATTTAACATTTAAAAGATAATAACGCCAATTTCAATAGTTTTTCATTAGAGTGTGCTTTTAAAGTTTTAACAATAGAAAACAGTATAATACATGGTTTTATATCAATTCAATATTGTATTCAGTTAATCAACATACAATATTTTTCCAAGAAAAGCTATTTGATAAGAAAATAAGATACAGAATAAGCGCTTTAAGTGTAATGCAAAAAGACCCTCTACAGTATAAAAACCTACGCTCATTAAGATTAGAGATCGCGTAACAATTAGCACTTGCAATTGTCGCGAAAACAGGGACCCTCTGTTTACTACCAATTATCGGACTACCAATTAAGCGCCCAAAGACCCCTATTAGGCTAAGACCAATTAGAAGTAGATACCATTTACTATTCGACTACTCGCGAATCATTCATCAAACCGCTAATAACTGAAAATAAACTAACTAGAACGCGAAAACAGGGACCATCTGTTTACTACTAATTACCGCTGTACTAAGTAACAGATCAAAAGGGCCCTATTTAGTTCTCAATTAAGACCTATTAGACTACTCGCGAAGTCCCTATCAAACCGCAAATAATTGATAGATAATTAACTACTCGCAAGTAAAGAACAAAGAATTTTCCTCAATCAACTTAAATCCGAACACTGCGCGAGCGGCGAAATCGCAAACATAAGTACCCAATTGCTTCTTTCCATTACATACAAACAGCTTAAGGAAAACAAGACTGAGATTTTACAAGGGAAATAATAATTAAGATAAACTTAAGAAAAACGACTACCGTACACGTATTATTCTAAATCAAACCTTACCGCACTTCCTATCATTACTATGTCCGGGCCATTTAAGAAAGTTCTCAGGAGAATGAAGAGGTCGTTCTCCAGTAAGGAAACCTCAATGACGGAAACCCCTAAAATCAAGCGCGCAATGTTCCGCCCCGGGGACATCTCAATTGACTCCGAGTCTGGCGCTCCGTATTCAGCGACGCGTATTACCGATGACACCTCAATAACCCCAGTCGTCCCTGTAACCGTGACTCCCCAGACAATTAATGACAATATGACCAAAACCCCATCGACCACGAAGCAGACTACTCCCCCTGCCAACGGGCCATCATGCTCCCAAACCCATAAACATGCCCCGGCAATATGGCTTACCTTTTGCCTTACCACTGTCGCGGTGATCTTCCCGCGAGAGAAGGCTAAGGCAATAGGGGAAGCCTTTATCAAACTGCTAGGCTCTGAGAGAGTAAGACCCCTAAAAGAGTCCAAAGCTGGTCTCCTCTTCAAAATTAGGGACGACGCACTCAACCAAGCTAGACATTTCTCCTTTGATAGATTTGACTTCAAGCTAATTGCTCAAACTAAACTTGCAAGGGGTGTCATCCAGGTTCCCAAAAACGCGGATATAGACAAATTAAAAAACGATCTAAAAAACAAATCCAATGTAGAAGCAGTCCATAGTGGTCTTAAAAACAATGTCATTACGGTCACATTCAAGACGGAAAACGCCCCAACAAATATACTAGGCCACAACGTTAAGCCCGCGCTCCTAGCAACTCTTCGATGCTTTAAATGCCAGATGTTCGGCCATGCGTCCAATGTGTCCGATCTATCTCAAATACCAATCTACTATCAACAGCAAAAACTTAAAGGTTACCAATCAATACATCAAACACCTTCAAGCTATAAATAAGCGACCCAATCTTGCCCAAATAGCTAAACAGTTAGTTGGTAAATCTGAAACAGAAATTTTGTCCATACTCAAATACAAATTCCCCGAAAATGAGGCGCAATATAATATTGAGCATACCACTCCTACTCCGCCCGAACAACCGGCATCAACATCAACCACAAATAATGTAGCCACAAACAATGTTGAACATACATTCCGCCATCAGCAACAACAACAGCATAAGCTACCCTCCAGCTCACAAACTTCAGATCACCCTAAAAAAATGCTCAATCCTATACCATCACCGCAACAAACAAGGCAACAACAACAACCTAGGCAACAACGCCATCATCAGCAACGACACAGGATATCCGACCACCCCGCGTATTCTCCCTTCATTATACATAGAAACCGGCTACGCATGGCCCGTAACAGCTCGACCCCGATCATGCGCCATAGCCTCCGCAAAGGACACGCGATTGCACCGCCGTTTCCGGTCTTCTTTCGCCACGCGTACGGAATATATTAAGTTAATCCAGTAGCCTTAAGCCCGTACGTTAGGTCAATTTAACACACCAAACCCCAAATGTCTGCGACAGTTCATATTCATAATATAAACAGTCTTACAATTATGTCGTGGAACGCCCGAGGGGTTACTCATAACTCAAATGCAAAAATGTACGAGCTTCAAAATTATGTTAATAACAACGAAGTGCATGTAGTATGTCTCCAGGAAACGAACTACAAAAGTAATCACAGACAAGTACATTTAAAAGGATATCAAGAACCTGTGAGAGGTGAACAAAGAGAGAAACTTATAGGCACTGGGGTAGCAATATATGTAAAATCGGGCATTTCATTTACTAAAATAAACATTGATCAAGATTGCCCTATTGAATCGTGTGCCCTCACACTGTACTTGACTAAGCACCAATCATTCCGCATTCAATGCGTATATGCTCAAACTAAAGATAATACGTGTAAAAATTATGCAAAAATATTCCATTTAGTTGAACATAGAAAGAATAATATTATTGTTGGCGATTTCAATCTAAAACACCCCTGCTGGAACCCCGAGGGTGATCCACGATGCGACGATAACTCTGAAAATCTCTTTAAATTAATTAACAATAACAGCATAAACTTCCTTAACGACGGTCAAATAACGAGATTGTCTGATCGCGAAGATCAACCCGACAGCGCGATCGATCTAGCTCTTACCTCAGCCCATCTTCAAGCTATAAGCGATTTCAATGTCATTGACGACTCGTTTGGAAGTGACCATCTTCCAATCATAATAAACATTAAGACAAGAATAGAGAATACCCTTCCGTCCACACAACACAAATGGAAAATACACAAAGCCACACCTGAACCATGGAACAACTTTAAAACTCAGTGTAATAATGAGTTCCTTCCTTATGTAGATAATACTGACACCAACTCTTACTTTAAATCCTATATAACAAAACTTAAAACTGCGCTTGATAACTCAATCCCTGTAAGCAAAACACCTAAAAAACTCAAACGGTCTGTACCATGGTGGAATCAAGAATGCACAGACGCCATTAAATATCGTGAAAAATGTAGGAGAAAATGTATCCGAATCAGAACCGGACCTAAGTATGACAAATATAGGGAAGCCCGCAAAAGTGCTAAACAAGTATTAAAAAAGGCAAAATTAGAAAGCTGGAACGAATTCTGTAATAATCTCTCACATAAAACAACTAGCAAACAACTATGGGATCAAGTTAAGCGCATGCAAGGCAGACCCCCTACTAATACACCTATCTTTCGGGTTAACAACGAAGTTCTTGTATCTAACGCTGATAAAGCTTCTGCCCTGGTAAAACATTATCAAAAAGTAAGCAGTGACGAAGGATACTCTGAAACGTTTATTGCAAAGAAAATTAAAACAAAAAATGAATTTCCTGTCTGGTTACAATCTCTTACCGAGGAAAAAACTCACAAGTACAATGCTCCTTTTAGCCTGTTCGAGCTCGAATCAGCTCTCCTTACATGCAAAAACGGCGCGCCGGGCGACGATTACATCCATTATAAGATACTTAAACAACTTCCACTCTCGGGGAAACAAGAATTACTTGCCCTTTATAATAAATCATGGTCTGAAGGTACTCTTCCTGATGAATGGCACGAGGCCACAATAATTCCGATCCTTAAAATCAATAAGCCTAAAGACTCTCCAGCCTCATATCGGCCGATCTCTTTAACCTCTACGTTCACCAAACTAATGCAGAAAATGATAAAACCGAGACTCTGCGCGTATCTAGAAAAACATAACAAAATTTCAGAAGTCCAATCGGGCTGTAGATCTAACCACTCTTGCGAAGATCATTTAGTACGCCTTGAAGCTGATATTAAAAGAGCCCAAAATCTTGGTCAAACCGTAGCAGCCGTATTTTTAGACCTCACAGCCGCATTCGATAAACTATGGAACGAAAACGCCATTAAAACACTTAATACTTTAGGAATAGAGGGTAAAATGCTCAACTGGCTTGCAGCTTTTCTTACAACGCGTAAAATAAAAGTGAGACTGCATGACGCGACATCAGAATCAGTTGAGACTATAAACGGCTGTCCCCAAGGTAGTGTCCTATCTCCAATATTATTTTCCGTGACTATGAACACCCTAGACAGAGAAATTAAGGCACATAATTCACAAAATAACACTGATCTAATCAATTTATCACTTTTTGTAGACGATAGTGCAATATGGACCACATCTAAATCACCGAATCTAGCAATTACTAAATCCAAAAAGCCCTAACTGCAATAGAAAACTGGAGCGTATCGTATGGCTTCCAAATAAATCCCACAAAAACCCAAGCAATCTTATTCCCTGCCAGTGCACAAAAAGTAGCGGCCAATGCACGTAAAGCAACTCGATCTAAGAAAACCCCTAACCCCCCACAACTTACTCTATGTGGTGCTCCTCTTCCGCTTCTTGACAACATTACTTTTTTGGGTATGACATTTGACAAATATTTAACATGGAAAGACCACATCCTTAAACTAGTTGTACGCTGCCAAAAGGACCTCAACTTTCTAAAATGCATCCAAAGAAACAACTGGGGTACGGATAAAAAAGCCCTTATGCGTATCTATAAAGCCACTATCTGGGCAAAAATAAACTACGGAAGCATTGCGTACAATTCAGCCAGTGAAACATTACTCAATAAATTACAAGTAATCCAAAATACGGCACTTAAAATTATAACTGGTACACGTAAATCTACAAGCACCGTTCTGTTGCACGCTGAATGTGGAATGATAGAACTGGGTCAACAAAGGCAAATTAACCAACTAAAATACCGCGCGCGCACGCTATCTATGGGACCACACCTCCCAATTAACCTTAGTGTTACTGAAGACCCGGCCTACCAAAAAAGGAAAAAGAAGAGTGGTCTCCCGTACGCGCAGAACGTGCTCGAGCTAGGAAATTATTATGAGACTATTGACATTAAAACTCAGGAACCTACTTACTTTAGCTTAAGAAATCTATCAAAACCAAATATTGACTTACATCTGACAACATTAATTAAAAAATCCGACAACGACCCAAACAGTGGCTCTATAGCTCAAAACTATGTAACAAATAAATATGGGGATTACACCCAGATTTTCACTGACGGTAGCAAAAATGAGGAACTTGAAATAGCAGGCGCGGCTTTTGTAGTGTATCAACCCAAAAATGTCATTATACATGAGTGCAAGGTAAAATACAATAAAGAACTGTCTATATTTGCTTGCGAACTAGCTATAATAAACAGCGCCATAAAGTGGCTTAATGAACTTGAAACCCACGAACGCTCAAACTACGCGATATTAACCGACTCTCTCAGCGCCTTACAAGCACTTAATGCAGGATCATCGAAAACGCGTCCCGACCTTATATGTGCAACATTAAAGGGAATCACAAAACTAGCAAACAACAATATCACTCTCCAATTCGTATGGATCCCGAGTCACGTAGGCATTCCGGGTAACGAACACGCTGACCAACTTGCCAGAATAGGTTCCCATGAAGGTCTACCCTCTGATTTAAAGCCTAGCGCGCGCGAACTAATTGCAATCATTAACCAAAAAGGGTATAATGAACAGGATCACAAATGGTCAATTTACTGCGCCGATCATAATTTACCGATATTAACCAACCCTAGCCATAAGATTAACATCTATAGTCCCATTAAAAGGGAGGACAGGGCTTACTCGCGCATGCGCCTAAGGGTGACCAGATTGCACGGCGACTATTACAAAACTGTCCTCTGCCCCCAGTGCAACATTCATAACACGTTTGAACATCTTTTCTTTATATGCCCTAAACACGCTGAACAGAGACTAGAACTAAGTGCAGGGGTAATAGCGGCCTTCAAAAACCCACTTATCATTAATCGCGACTCACTGTTGATGCCTCCAAGCGGAATCGCTCCTGTTGTGCGACTGCACGTGTTTAAATTTTTGCGCGACACGGGCTACTTAGATAAAATATAATATTCCGTTGGACTATTAGCGGTAGATAGAAATAACAACACATACCGTCAGTTATATACTGCTTCATTTATTCAAATTAATAATAGCAATCTTATGTACTAATGACGGGCGGGACTCGGACGATGGTCACTTCGGTGTGCACCATATGGCCACTCGTCTGGGCCCGAACTGAACCTAACCATATTATCCCGGCCCTATAGGAAAAATTAAAATAAATAAATAAATAAATAAAAACTCAGATCAATAATGGCAACTTTATGTACTAATGACGGGTGGGTCTCGGACGATGGTCACTCCGGTGTTGTCCATATGGCCACTCGTCTGGGCCCGGCTCGAACTTATATACTATTATTAATTAATTTGGTTCTAAAACTGTACCGTAAAACAATCCATGATATATGTAATTTTAAAGATTCCAATTAATAATGACTATCTTATGTACTTATGACAAGAGGAAAATTGCATCAATAAATAAATAGATATAGAAACACTGCATGTAATGTGCACGCCGAGAACCTATATTTGTATTTGGGGTCCAAATGTACTTTGGATTGGTAGTACATTACAATGCAGTGTCCAATAACACCTTGTTGACGTCAATACATAAATAAACAATACTATAAACAAGGCAAAGATGAGGGAGCTGTCTATAACGAACGTTCGCGGTTTCCTCGTCTGCGCTTTATGATATATAGGAAAATTACACCAAATAAATAAATAGATAAAGACTAATAATACTAAAACGACGGAAGGGTACGTCCCCCCCCCCCAATACATATGTCACTTGGCCCCTTTCGACCACTATGGATAAGCTCTAAGCCTTCTTTTACAACCAAATAGCGCTCTAGGTAACAAAACCCAGGGTTCCGCGAGACCCTCGCTTTCCTTCTCTTAAGCTGTAATCAGCAACAACGACGAAGGTAGGGGAAAAGCACACAGACAACATACTTCCACGCAGGATCGGAAGACGCAGTAAGTGCGCACGTGGGCAAATTTACCCACAGTGCAACCCCTATAGGTGTAAATATTGTTGTAATTAAATGCGATTAGTTAACATTTTTCCCATATGTACAAGACTTAAACATGTTGAGTAGAGCGTGTCAGCTGGGCCAGAGGGCGCGCCTGAAGAGATATCTCTCGCCCGTGCACTCTGGCTCCGTTGACATGACATCCGTGCACTCTGGCCCCGTTGACATGACATACCCAACATGACAAAAATAAAAATAAAAAGAGAATGGTGACGGTATTTGTTGTTGTTGTTTCCCCTACTGTAGCGTAGGTGATGTTTTCTTGTAGAGTAGTGTAAGTTTTTTCCTTGCATGCCTGTGCCTTGTTACGTTTGACGTTGAATTGCAAACCTTGTATTGCTAACCTGCACGTATTACCCTTGTCACTATGAGGATCAGATCGAATTAGAGGGATGGTCAGCATTAACATCCCAGATCTATTCCCTCCTGAACAAAATGCACTAATACATATAATTACCATCTGTGTAACCACTAGCAATATAAACAGGAAGAAGAACGTGCG
This sequence comes from Dreissena polymorpha, assembly GCF_020536995.1. Lineage (NCBI taxonomy): Eukaryota > Metazoa > Mollusca > Bivalvia > Myida > Dreissenidae > Dreissena > Dreissena polymorpha. The sequence continues at coordinate 47,924,905 of NC_068358.1, read as the reverse complement.
CTCTCTCTCTCTCTCTCTCTCTCTCAAAAACAAATAAAGGCGCGCGAAAATTTTCTCCCAAAGAACGAAAGTGTAGAACCAGATATTGTCCTCCCTGTACCACCAACAACCAACCAGTCATCTCGGTCCAACCACACAAACGCAGCCCCTTTTCTACTATATTAAACTTCAAAACTATTCTGACCCTTGCAACACCATTAAACACCTGACAATATCCACCAGCACAACAGAGAGAGCCCATGTGAATTTACAACAAGACACAGGGCAATAGAGTTATATCTGTACTAATCTATGTTTATGTACTAACAAGTCCTCCGCGAGGGACGTTAAACGGGGGGTGCAGTGTATCGGTGCTGTACACCGGGCACTTAAAAGAACCAGGGGCGCCTCTGGAATCGGGGCGCCCTCTGTATCCCGCTCGAACCCCCACTAACACCTCTTGGGGCGGAGAGCACAAAAACCACACACAAACTATAAGGAATTAACATTAATGCCAATAAGGATAATGATAATCTAGAGATAATAGGAATACTGCAAAAACCATTTTGATAAAAGGCAAACCACTACATAATCCATTAAAAAAAAAAAAAAAAAAAAAAGAGCATCTAGTCACATTAAGGTCTCATTGGCCATCGTGCTATGATGTATAATATGACCTTATTTTCTCCCCTGAAGGGTCACAGGGGCAGGTCGATACATCTGTAGTCGAGAAGACGCTGGACGACCTGTAAATAAATCTCAAATACACACACAAATCTTTGCGTGATTGTCCGTCCCGCTAGCGCAGTGGTAAGGACGTTCGTTCTTTCACCTTTACGACACCTGTTCGATTCCCGCTCCCGGCGCAATGTTATATTTTGTATGTTTTGTGGTCACCATTCCTGACAGTTGTTTTTTTCCGGAAAATCTCATTACCCCCCCCCCCCCCCCCGCAGCATTTGACCATATAAAAATTAAAAAGTATTTCAGTACAAAACAAACAGCTGGAAATTGCAGCTATCATTCAAAATTCGTCCCAACTGTCGTCAATCTAATCTTATTAGGTAGGAGTGCTGGACGCACTCCGGGTCCCAACATTATGCAGCCTCAGCGCGGAGATAACTCATTACCTTGGAAAAACACAAATACACACACTGGGTGCAGCCTAGGCGCGTATAGACTCAAACAAGGCAACAAACTCAAGTGCGGGCACAATCATTTAAAATTTACATATTGAATACGATATTTTAACAGAAATTACACAACCACCTAAGTGTACATACCATGTTTGATATTTCGTTCGATTGTTAGATTTCAGCATATACATGTATAAGGTCATTTCGCTATTAGTTAACTTATCCATATGTTCGTGGGCGAACTCGGATAGTCAAGTGCTCATACGATTGAGCTCACATGGTCCGGCTATGTGCTCATACCTACTTTCGAGAATCATCATGAATGTATTGCCATACTTAATGAACAAGAATGTGACCCGCCTCCCAGTTTCGCTCAATGGGTCAAGTTACCCACGGGTACTACTTCCCCGTACCCCTAAACTTTTTTTCGTACCAAAAATGTTTCGTACGCAAATTTTTTTCGTACCAAATTTTTTTCGTACCCAAAATTTTCGTACCCAAATTTGTTATCGTACCCAAATGTTCGTATCAACATACACAATTGTGGTGATATAGATAAACTTAAATTGACGTTTTATATCCATCCTCTTCAAAAGCATCGTCACACCAGTACTGCCAGTACTTTGATTACTTATTAATATCATAGGAGGTTTTGGGGATTCCGATAATGACGTCAGGTTTTCACATGCGCAAGTTTTGACCGTCAAGACAGCGGCCATTTCGCTATTGTTTGCATTTGATGAACCGCATCGTGATACGGTTACCATAACAATCTCTATTTGGCACATCTTCGCGACCATTTTTAAGAACAAAAAATATTCAGAAATGGAAATGTCTGTAAAAACTTACCTTGTTACAGATTAAATAAATCCTCTTGATAAATGTAATTGTTTTTATTTAATTGTGGCAGGTCAATAAACACAATTTATTATGCCTTCATGTCATCTCTTGGCATATTGAGCAGACATTTAAGCCAAAGTTTAAAGCCAATAACTAAACAGTTGCTTTAATAAAATATTTTAACATGTTTAAACAATGCTTGCCACCATAGGATGGCATATGCCCCTTTTTTCACATTTTTCGAAACCTAAACGCAAAGTGTAACGGAAAGACAGACGGACAGTGCAATCACTATATGCCCACTTTCGGGGGCATACAAAAAGACATTTGTCCGAAATGGATGAACATGAACTACATAGTATTATAGTATATATACTAGCCAGTTTTAACATAATAATAACGTATTTAACGGGTACTGGCAATGTAACCTCTGCTATTACGTTTAAAGATCGTACGTTACTGCAGTGTTCGAAATATCATGAAAACAAGCAATCACGTTTGATCACAATAGGGATATAAAATACTTGCGTAAAATAAATTAAAAGTATAGATTTATGGTATCATTAAATGCTAGATTGTTGTCACTCATTATCACTAGTAAACAGATTTCAATATACAAGTACATGCAAAGACAGCTCAATTTGTAAAATATGCAGTTTTTTTTTCATATATACGCGCGGAAACCCCTTGTTCAGGACCGTGAAACCGGCATTATTATTTATTGACCTTTTTGCAATTCCATAAAGCGTACTTTTAATTTAATTGTATGCTTTATTGAATGGCAAAAAGGTCAATAAATGGTAGGTGATTACGATCGAAAAAGACACGTTAAGATGTAGACTTTGTACAAAAGTGTATTTCGTTATTTATCTCCACAAATAAGGCCGATTTATTCCTAGTTTACACACTGCACAGGCTAATCTGGGATAACAATGTACGCACCAGCATTATGACCAGTTTTCTCAGAACGCGACACAATTATGTTAATGATTCATTTTATAGTTTGTTAATTTCATTGACTACAAATTTGTATTACACTTATGTCTACCTTGAGGTTGTTGGACATAGTATAATTATGTTACAAATATAGTGTTTTCTGTAAACAGTATTTGAGTGTGTCCAAGAGTATGATATAGCTGAGATCACTGTCAAATTCTTGCTTTAACTTATATTCTTATGGGCCCGTTTCATCAAACATCGTACGACAAATTTAGAATACGATACGAATTTCAAAGAAACATTATTTTAACAGACCGAAGCATATTTTTGCTTATTTCAAGTAAAATCATTTATTTCATCATTTTCTTACCGATGGCTTATATCTTGCGGAGCTTTTTTTCAACAGCTTGTATATTTTTAGTTTTTAAATTAAAGTTATAAATTAAGATTGTCGTACGATCTTTGATGAAACGGTCCCATAAAAATATAAGTTAAAGCAATAGTGAAAGAGAATGTGGGAAATGTAGCTAGAAATGGTTTTGAACATGCATAATTGTGGCGTGTTCTGAGAAAAATGGGCATAATGCTTGTGCGTAAAGTGACACTTTCCGCCTTATCTGGACTTTCGCTAAGAAGAGACATCATTGAAAACGAAACATTCCATAAAAGCGGAAATTATCGTCCCTTATTAGCCTGTGCGGACTGAACAGGCTAATCTGGGATGACAATTTACGCAACAGCGTTATGTCCAGTTTTCTCAGAACGCGAGACTATTATGTTTATGATTCATTTTATAGTTTATTTATTTAATTAACTACAAATTTGTATTACATTGTGTCTACCTTGAGGTTGTTGTACAAAGTATAATTATGTTACACTTAAATTATTTTCTGTTAACGAACAAATGCTTTTGTATCGAATACTGTGCATCAATATTGTTTTCTACCCAATGTTTTCTTATAGGGATCACTTGTCCGTCGTTGTCTCGTTAAAAGTATTAATAGCATCAGTTTGAAACTTTATACATTAATAGACCTCATTGAGTGGGAGTGCGTCGATAAAGAACTCTTAGCATCCCGCTTTGTTAAATTATTTTTAATTAATGCATAACCATTATTCTTGTATTAGTTAAGTTAAATTGTCATAAAAAAATATTGACATGTCATTTTTCCATTTTTCTTTTTTGTGTAACGTTTTGAAAATAAAGCTTTTATTTGTTTGTGATTATTATTATTAATACGGATGTTTTAGTCCGGTCTGTTTCCAAATCGTTACGATGGTAAAGTGGTATAGGAGAGGTTGAACATATGATTTTGATTAATAAAGGATTTATATTATTAAACTAGTGTTTTTTCATATTTATCAATGTATGTGGTTCCGTAAATAAATCGGAACTATCCACTTCCGGGTTAAGAAATTGAGATAATTTAGCGATTACATCCATAAATTTGGTAATAAAACGACAACATGAATTAACAACTAGTATTATTACTGTATATATTCAACAGTTAGATAATAAATGTACATTCCGCGCTTGTTAACCCCAGTTTAAGACTTTGAACCGCAGTTTACACTCTTGAACTCGGGTTTAAGGAATTAATGTGCAAACGGCACTTTGAACTCGGGTTCAAAATTTCTTAACTATATAATTAACTGTTAAATAATTAATGTGCATTCCGCGCCTCTTAACCGCAGTTTAAGACTTTGAACCGCAGTTTAAAGTCTCTTAACCCCTATAGTTAAGAGAGGACCAATGAAATCGCGGCATTTACCTTCTATATATAGCTAATTGTGGTTTAAGCTCCGCTGATTGGTTGTCTCTGAATTATGTAGATAAGAGATTTGTATCTATTTTTAGACACACTTTGAACTGCGGTTCAAACTCTTGAACTCGGGTTTAAGGATTTAATGTGCAAACGGCACTTTGAACTCGGGTTCAAAGTCTCTTAACTCTATAGTTAACTGTTAAATAATTAATGTGCATTCCGCGCGTCTTAACCCCAGTTTAAGACTTTTAAACCGCAGTTGAAGACTCACTCTGGATCAGCAGACGATTTATTTCATAAATCAATCTCTGGGTTAATAGTCGCCATCTTTCGAACTACTTTCAAAAGTACAACAACAACAATAACAGTAGAAGACAATTTTAATTGCGAAAAGTTGAAAAATTGAGTACATGTGTCACGGTTGTTGAGTGGAATAGTATTATTTTCACTGTGTACGAAGCATGTGAACTGGTAGTGGAATAACCGCAATTGTTTGGTGGAAATGGAATTTAGAAATATATCTAATAATTCATCATTTTTCATGTCATGATCGTGTAGAATTATCATCAGCATCATTTCTGTGGACCTTGCAATATTCAAAATACAAGTGTTTCATAGCTATGGTGCTTTTGACATAGTTCACTAACCATCAAGACTGAAATGATTCATGCACACAGGTAAAGTAAATAATTGGATTTGTGCAGAATGTTTATTTTTTACAAATTATTATTTAATTTAACCAATTTATTTAGATAGATTGCACTGAAACTCATAGTCTAAAGCTTAGTAAGACACTTAAGCCTGTTTTCTGAGAAGAAACAATACTTGTTCAGAGTATAGCAGGCTCATGCGGACCTCTGGTTTATTTATTTGGCCTCGGCCTTTAACCTGGGTCGCCTTTGATTTCAGTGTTTAGCCCCATATCAACAAGGCTTTCTCGACCCTATATGTACTTATTCATATTGTTTAAAGATTTTGAGAACCCTCGCTCAGTGCCAGTGGGATAAAACAGGGACCTTCTTATAGCTAGATGAATGCATCAAATATGCCAGCAACACTTATAATCAATAACTTTATAATTGATGATTCTGTTCTTTTAACTACATTACTAATTTACCAAAACAATGTGATGTTACGTAACATAGATTAATACATAAATTAATTATGTATCCATATATACATAAACATTATATTATATTTAATTACAGATAGACATTAGGTTGATTCTTGCATGTAGAAACTGGGTTCAAATTGCCTGGGTCAGTTTATCAAGAGAAAGTAAACATGACCTATCCCTGCACTCATTGTACAGTTCAATAAGTCAACATGGGTGAAGATCAAGATAATTTATATCTTAAGTCTGTATGTTTAACGAGGCATTTATTTGATGGAGTGACCAACACTGTTGACATAAGGGATTTAGGGTGATGCTTGTTTGCATTAAGACTTTATATCACCATGTTTGCTAAGCGTGTAAAAACCTGAATATTAGTCTCTCCGTACAGTACATTAAGATAGTCAGTAAAGGAGACTTGGTTTGGGTTTCGAGGAGAACGGATCGGTAAAGATCCAATCATGTAGCTATCAGACTGTATTTTGTATAACCAAAAATATTAAGTATGTTAGACATTAAATTGGACTAAAAACTGATACGTGGTGTTGTTGAATATTTTATCCTACATTATGCAGAGACATGCGTGACACGAGAAAATGGTAGTTAATGCAAATCTCGTCATCTTGGCAAACGCGCATGACGAGATATCGAATGATATGCTACACACCGGTAATTAAAGAGTAATGAACATTGTTAGTAACTATGTGTCGTCCATGAACTATGAACGATTACGTGACAGTGAAACACATTTTTATGCTCCCAAAGGAGGGCATATAGTGATCGCACTGTCCGTCTGTCTATCCGTCACAGTTTGCATTTAGGTTTCGAAAAAATGCTCATAACTTCTATGTCGCTTCAGATGTAACATTCATATTTGGTATGCATGTGTATATGGACAAGGCCTTCCCATACACACAAATTTTGACCCCTTTGACCTTGAACTTAGGGTCGGCGTTTAGGTTTTGAAAAATGCTCATACTTCTATCAAAGCGTTTATCGGGGGCGTATGTCATCCTACGGAGACAGCTCTTGTTTTTGCTACTGTCCTCTGCACAAACCATGATATATCTGCATATATGCATCCAACCAAATCAGTAAAACTATTTGTCACTTAATTACAGTAAACTTATTGCATGTTAACTTTTCACAATATATATATATATATATATATATATATATATATATATATATATATATATATATATAATATATATATATTATATATAACAGATCTTGAAAAAAACCACATCAAACTTCAAATTGTTTTAGTAAATTATAGGCTTTAATTGGTATTGTGACATTGACAACACTCATGCATGCAACTATACGATTATACAACTATGGAACACATTATTCATGAGAAATTCCAATACATCAACATCAGGGCTTTTTTCCTTCTTTAGGACACGCCGAAAAACGGCCCTTTCCCCTCGGATTTTTTTTCCCCCTCAGCTGGTTAATTTTCCCCCAGACTTCATTTTTTTCCCCTTTAAAAAAAATGTGTTTTTTTTACTTTAAATACATAAGTTAACCTATCCAGTGTAGAAAAAATAACATATTGCATAATTAAATTATCTGTTGCCTTGAATTTGTTTAAAAACAGCAAAATATGTTAATTTGATAATTAAGACTTTCCTTATTTTCCCCAAAATCTGGAATTTAGCGTGATTTTTTCCCCAAAATCCGGAATTTCGCGCAATTTTTTTCCCTCAAAAAAGGCCAGGCTCTTTCCCCTAAATCAGATAAATCCCCTGAACATAACGTCTCAGATTTAAGGCAGATAATCTAGTGCTTTTTGCTGCCATTTTTACTATTACACATTTTTTCATTTTATGTTATGTTTGCATTGATCTTGTTCTAAATTAACCAAGCAATCATGTTAAACTTTTGAAGAAAGATGTTGTCTGATAAATATTGAAAATATAATCACTACAACATGAACAAAATTCAGTTGAATACTGTGACCAAGGAAGATTTGCCAAAGAGCAATTCAGATCATGATTTAAATTAAATACAAGTAATATGAAAGTCTGCCTATTGGATCCCAGTTATGACTTATTTGTCAAATCTGCACATTAATTTGCCCTTGGCCATGTAGAATTGGGGACTAAATACCATCAAGTCATGTAAAAAGGAGCAGGGTATAGCACGCTGCTATTGGTCTCTTGAGCTTTCACATGAATTTTACGGGTAATTTTCATACAACAATGATATTATACAGTGTAATGATAAAGCATTATGAGCACAAATTATATCTCTTACTAGTGGTGCAAAAATCAATTAAGTGTCACATTTCAAAGAAAATTTATATAAAAAGGTATTATTAATTGTTAAAACGTTATAAAGGTTATTTCAATTCACTAAAGCATTTAATTACAAGAACAAGTGCATTTTATGTCCATTACAATACATGTAACAGTATTGGCATTGTATTTATCTGCATTTGATGTGCATTTAATACACTTAAAATGCAGACCAGGCACACTTCTAACAGAAACAAATGTATTTTTTTCTGCATTTTTCCAGCATTAATACTCTTCAAGTGTATTTTTTTATCATCCCAAATACACTTTACCAGGAAAAAGGTATGTTAAAATGCATTTTTAGTTTGTTTTAAGTATATTTTCAAATGCATTAAGACACTCTTTTGCAAAAAATGTTGAACAAAAACTTGAAAATTTTAATATACTAAAGTGAAGTAATAATTTAAGTTTTGTATGAGCATCAAAACAGTGTCAAATTCATACCAGTGCCTATTTAGTAGCAGTAGGCCTTATATGGTCTACTTGTGGTAGAAATAATGCATTTGTATAATACAACATACATAAATTAAAAAATAGCTGCCCATACAGTTCAATACAATGTTCAATTAACTACACTATGCAAAGTTGAAATATGACATCAAGCTTGGAATAATCTTTTCAATAATGTATAATATGCTGTTTTAATTTATAAGTGAAATAGACACTTGCATATAAAAACTGATTTTACATCAAAACTAAATGTTTTATTTGATTTTTAGCTCCACTGGCCAAAGGTCCTGTGTCCATCGTGCGTCCGTGCATTAACTTTTCCTTTAAACATCTTCTCCTAAACTACTGGTCCAATTCTGATGAAATTTCTAGGAATGTTCCTGGGGTGAACCTCTTTCAAATTTGTTCAAATTATGCCCCTGGGTCATATTTGACTCTGCCCCGGGGGTCACAAAATTGAAAACTTGCTTATATAAGGCCTATTTTGTGAAAACTTTCAAAATCTCCCGTCCATAACCATTGGGCCAAGGGCTATCAAATTTGGTATGTAGAGACATCTAATAGTCCTCTACCAAATTTGTTCAAATTATGCCCCTGGGGTCAAATTTGACCCTGCCCCAGGGGTCACAAAATTGAACATATGCTTATATAGGGTATATTTGTGAAAACTTTACAAATCTTCTCGTCCATAACCATTGGGCCTAGGGCTACCAATTTTGGTATGTAGTGGCATCTTATAGTCCTCTACCAAGTTTTTCAAATTATGCCCCTGGGATCAAGTTTGGACCCTGCCCCGAGGGTCACAAAATTGAACATATGCTTATATAGTGCCTATTTTGTGAAACTTCAAAAATCTTCTTGTCCATAACCATCCGGCCTAGGGCTATCAAATTTGGTATATAGTGACATCTAATAGTCCTCTACCAAATTTTGTTCAAATTTAATCCCTAGGGTCAAATTTGACCCGGCCCCGGGGGTCACAAATTGAACATATGCTTATATAATGCCTATTTTGTGAAAACTTAAAAAAAAATCTTGTCCATAACCATTAGGCCTAGGGCTACACAATTTGGTATGTAGTGACATTGTATAGTCCTCTACTTAGGTTGTTCAAATTATGCCCCAGGGGTCAAATTTGACCCTGCCCCGGGCCACAAAATCAATTATATGCTTATATAGTGCCTATTTTGTGAAAATTTTAAACTCTTCTTGTCCTTAACCATAAGGCATAGGGCTACCAAATTTGGTATGTAGTGACATGTAATAGTTCTCTACCAAGTTTGTTCAAATTATGCCCCTTGGGTCAAATTTGACCCTGCCCGGGGTCACAAACTGAACATACGCTTATATGGGGCCTATTTTGTGCAAACTTTAAAATCTTCTTGTTCTTAATTATAGAGCCTAGGGCTACTAATTTGGTATGTAGTGACATCTAATAAACCTCTACCAAATTTGTTCAAATAATGCCTCTGGGGTCAACTTTGACCCTGCCCCAGGAGGTCACAAAACTGAATAAACGCTAATAAAGCGCCTATTTTGTGAAATCTTTAAAATCTTCTTGTCGAAACCATTCGGACTACGGCTACCAAATTTGGTATGCATAACATCGCATAGTCCTCTACCAAGTTTGTTCAATTATGCCCTTGGCTCAAATTTGATCCTGACCCGCGGGTCACACAATTGAACATTATATACGCTTATATCTTGCTTATTTTATGAAAACTTTAAAAATATTTTTGTCCTTAACTTTAGGACCTAGGGCTACCACATTTTGTATGAAGTGAGATATAGTAGTCCTCTACAAAGTTTGCTCAAATTATGCCCCTGTGGTTAAATTTGACCCAGCCCAGAAGGTCACAAAGTGTACATGTGCTTAAATAGGGCCTATATTTAAGTATTTGCACATGCAGAGAAATTTTTTTCAGCCTTTTTTTCAGCAGTGGAGCGATACAGGGCCATAATGGCCCTCTTGTTTAAATACTCAAAAAATGAAACCGTGTTCATGCTTGCATGAACACAGTTTATAAATGCTGTCAGAATAATAAAATATGCAATTACTATAAATACAAATGCCAGGGAAAAGTGCTTTTGTACTAAAAAATTCGAATGACTATTACAATAATACATTCTGAATACTTTGGTATGTAATTAACAATTTTGTCTGAGAAAATCACTAAATTTTATATATTTATTCAAATTCACATATCATATATCAAAAACACATAATTACTCAATCCTTTCACACAATACTGAAAAAAATGCACAGTTTCTGATTGTTATTGATTCTTTATTAATTTATACATGTACCATTTTTTAATCTTGATGCATCCTCAATTGTATTTGCACATCTTAATCTGTTTAAACATTATAATATAAAGATTAAGGCTGACTCAGTAAAATAATAATCCATGATTTCTGCAGTACTTGCAGACAACTAGGAATACTGCTGTAATATCATCTATCTATCTAATGGGATATTAATTTGGCTTCAATAGAAAAAAA